>NC_053163.1:119408794-119440873 GCF_016835505.1 Polypterus senegalus | reverse complement strand
TCCGGTTTCCTCCCACAATCCAAAGACATGCAGGTTAGGTGGATTGGCGATTCTAAATTGGCCCTAGTGTGTGGTTTGTGTGTGTCCTGCGGTGGGTTGGCACGCTGCCCAGGATTGGTTCCTGCCTTGTGCCCTGTGTTGGCTGGGATTGGCTCCAGCAGACCCCCGTGACCCTATTCGGATTCAGCGGGTTAGGAAATGGATGGATGGATGTAATGTAAAAGGAAATACTAAAAATGTGCCATTGCTATTAAATTGTAAACATTTATACTTAGATAAACTAACCAGTGTGTATATGTATGTAAGAAGATTAAGTATGGTGGCCCAGTAGCTCAAAATGCAAACAAAAAAGAAAGTGCAAAAAAAATATTAAAATGCAACAAAAAACTGCAAACAAAGCAATGGCAGCAAGAAAAATGCAAGCACAAACTAAACATGAAAGCAGAAACAAAAAATTGAAAGCACGAACTAAAAAAAATTGAAACAGAAATGACATCACTAAAAAAAGGGGAAGTGGGTGGATTCTTACCGAGAAACATGAAAATCCCAGGAAGGTGTTTTATTGAACTTGAGTGGTCTTCTTAAAATATTTTTCCCACTTTTCAACTTTGTAGCTTGAACTTTAAGTAGTAGTGCTCCTTGTTCAGAGGTGGACATTCTTGTAAAGGCGGTGCTGCTCACTTCACTCCTGTCCATCTCAGTTCTGCTTCAAAGCAGACATGCTAATATGCTCATCCAAATTTATAATTTTTTTATTTTTATTAATTTTATTACAATCCATACAGAGCAATCGAGTTTTAACAAAAAGAAAAATTGAGTTAAAAACAGATCGATCCCCACCCCTAAGAGAGAGAGCAAGCCAAAGCGTAAAATTTAAGGCTTGTAAACATATCTAAATTAATAAATTCTCTGTGCTTTATGAACTTATTTTAAAATATTACTGATTAGATCCTGCCATGTTTTGAAAAAAGTCTGTACAGATCCTCTAACTGAGTATTTGATTTTTCCAATTTCAAATAATATAACACATCGGTTTCCCACTGACTTAAAAGAGGAGAGTTTGGGTTCTTCCAGTTTATCAGAATGAGTCTGCGTGCCAAGAGTGTAGTGAATGCAATCACAATTTGTTTGTCTTTCTCCACTTTAAGCCGCTCTGGAAGAACCCCAAACACAGCTGTTAATGGGTTAGGAGGGATTGTGAGTCCAAGGCTGTCTGAAGGTAAGTAAAAATTTTTGTCCAGAATAATGTTAATTTGGTGCAGGCCAAGAACATGTGACCTAGTGAGGCGGGGGCTTGGTTGCAGCGTTTGCAGGTTGGATCATGCCCTGGAAACATTTTGGAGAGTTTTAGTCGAGACAGATGTGCTCGATATATAATTTTGAGTTGTATAATTGTATGCTTTGCGCATATGGAGCTCGAGTGAATTTTCTGCATTGCTACTTTCCACTCCTTTTCTGATATATTAATTGAGAGATCTTTTTTCCCAGTGTCCTCTTGGATCTTTGAAAGGAAGGGATTGTAAAATGATTTTATATATTGTAGAGATGGAGTCTAATCCTTGAGATTGAGCAATATTTTTCCAGCATGGATGAGGGTGCAAGATGAGGAAAATCTGGAAGGTTCTGTTTAACAAAGTTCCTGATTTGAAGATAGTGAAAGAAATGTGTAGCTGGAATGTTAAATTTGGAATGTAATTGTTCATAGGATGCAAAGACGTTGTCTATATAAAGATCTCTAAGCAAGTTAATTCCAAATTTTTCCAGATATTAAAACTGCATATGTTTGTGAAGGTTGAAAGAGGTGGTTCTCTTGCAGGGTGCCACAGATAGAAGCTTCTCCGTCTTAAAATGCTTTCTACATTGGTTCCAGATTCTAAGTGAGTGGAGCACAATTGGGTTATTAGTGTATTGCCGATAAGTGTGTTTATTGGAGCACAGAGCAAGGAATACAAAGAAGTACGGCAGGATTTTACTTCTATTGCGGTCCAAGCCTGTGTATGTTCTTCTATTTGTGTCCAGGTTCTTATCGCCTGTATATTTGCTGCCCAGTAATAAAACTGGAAGTTAGGTAGAGCCATGCCACCTTCTGCCTTTTGTCTTTGTAGGGTCGCTCTTTTGATGCGTGGATGTTTTGAATTCCAAATAAATGAGGTTATTGTTGAATCTAATTGCTTAAAGAATGATTTATTAATGTATATTGGGATGTTCTGAAATAAAAAGGAGCTTAGGAAGAATATTCATCTTAACAGTGTTAATTCTTCCAGCTAGTGTGAGATGAAGGGTTGACCATCTATGCAAGTCTTGTTTAATTTTTTCCATGCAGACGCGAAATTTTGTTGATAAGAGCTTTATGTTTACTTGTGATGTTATACCCTAGGTATTTAAACTGTTCTGCAATGATAAACTTAGGGTATCTAATCTAATATTATATGCTTGAGAATTCACTGGAAAGAGTACACTTTTATTCAGATTAATTCTGAGACCAGAGATCTTTTGAAATTCTGTGAGTGCTGCTAAGACTGCAGGCACAGAATTTTCTGGGTCCGATATATACAGTACCATATCATCTGCATATAATGAGATTTTCTGTTCCAGTCCTTCTCTGATAATCCCCTTTATCTGATCAGTATTTCGACAATGTATTGCCAGTGGTTCAATGGCAATGCAAACAGCAGCGGTGACAAGGGCATCCTTGTCTAGTGCCACGTTCTAGTTTAAAGTAGTCTGAGCAAATGTTATTGATGCAAACTGAAGCTTCTGGGTTAGTATACAGTAATTTAATCCATGCACAAATGTTCGGGCCAAACCCAAACTTCTCCAATGTAGTAAAAAGGTATTTCCATTCAATCATGTCGAATGCTTTTTCTGCATCCAATGATAATAATATTTCTGGGGTGTTTGATTTAGTTGGTGAGTATATTACATTAAACAGGCGTCGAAGATTTGAAGATAAGTGTCGGCCCCTAATAAATCCAGTTTGGTCTTGTGATATTACGAGGGAGCACTTTCTCCATCCTTCTAGCTATGATTTTAGAGAGTATTTTAACGTCGTTATTCAGAAGTGAAATTGGTCTGTATGATGCACATTGTAATAAGTCTTATTTTGTTTTGGAAAGACAGTGATTAGTGCTTGGCGAAAGGTTTGTGGAAGAGATTGGTTATCTCTGGCTTCTGTAAATGTTGCTAATAGGAGGGGAGCTAGCTAAGCGGAGAATTTCTTGTAAAACTCTGCAGGGTAGCCATCAGGGCCTGCTGCTTTTCCACCTTGGAGTGACTTTATAGCATCTAGTAATTCTGATAATGCCAGAGGTTTATCAAGTTCCTCCACACTAAAAGCGTCTATTTGTGGTATCTGTAATGTATCCAGAAATGCATTAGATTGTGTATTGTCTTCTTTAAACTCAGTAGTATATAGGGATTTATAGTAGTCTCTGAAAGTGTACATTATATTTTTGTGTTCGATGATTTTATCTCCGTTCGTGTTAGTGATTACCGAGATTGCGTTGCGCACTTCTTGCTTGTGAATTTGTTGAGCTAAAAGCTTATTAGCTTTCTCTCCATGTTCATAGTAATGATGTCTGGATTTGTAAATTAGTTGTTCAGTTTCTTTAGTTGTCAAGAGGTTTAATTCTGAATGTAGAGCCTGCCTCCTCCTATGTAGAGTCTCGCTTGGTAGTCTGGCATGTTCTTCATCTATTTTAGTAATTTCGCTTTTTATCTCTGCTACTTTCTTGGCTTCGGATTTATTTCTGTGGGAAAGATATGAGATAATCTGTCCTCTTAAGAAGGCCTTAAGAGTTTCCCAGAGTATTCCTGCAGAGATCTCGGGGATGTATTTGTCTCTAGAAAGAATTTGATTTGTTTGGATATAAATTCAGTACAATTCTCGTCAGCTAATAGAAGCGGGTTGAGGCCATCTGCGGGTGAGTGTATGGGGCTTAGTAATTTCAGCTCCAAGATCATAGGTGCATGGTCAGAAATAACAATAGCATCGTATTTACAAGATTTAATCTTAGGCAAGAAGTTATTGTCTATAAAGAAGTAATCAATCCTTGAGTAGCAATGATGTACTGGTGAGTAGAAAGAATATGTTCTTGAATTTGGGTTTAAAAACCTCCAGGGATCTGATAAGTTGTGATCAGTTATAAACTTTGTAATTATCTTTGCAGTGTTAGATGCGTTCCCCTGTGGAGGAAGTCCTATCTAAAAGTGGATTTAAACACAATTAAAGTCCCCAGCCATTATAACTTTATGAGTGTTCAGATTGGGAATGGATGCAAATAAATTTTGTATAAATTCCTTATCATCAACATCAGGTGCATAAACATTTATCAAAATCATTTTACAGTTAGATAAGTCTCCCATGACCATTACATATCTCCCTTCAGGATCCAATACTACATCTGATGCTACAAATGGTACTGTTCTATGTATGAGAATTCCCACCTCTAGTTTTCTTTGTAAAACTAGAATGGAACATTTGGCCAGTCCAGTCTTTTGCAGCGGAACTGATCCTTGCTTAGTAAGTGGGTTTCCTGTAAAAATACTATTTTAGCATTTAGACCTGTTAGGTGAGAAAGTACTTTCTTTCTCTTTAATTCGTGATTCAGGCCTTTAACATTCCAGCTTACGAAGTTAACTGTCCCATCATGGAGACACTGATTCTGAGTTTTTGATGTCATTTTATAGTCTTAACTGGAAGTGAGACAGTTTAGGTCTTAATTTCCTATTTCCCCTAGAGTTGTTGCCATGCAGCTTATTATTACGTTGATAGTTATAATTATAAAGATTGAGAGGATAGATTAGGTATAGATCAAGCCTGCTCTCTTTCTCTCCCCCCCTTAACCCCCACCCTCCCTCTTTGCCTCCCCAAGTGAGGCTAAAACCCACTTCACGCAGTCCCAGTCCTCTGACATACCCAGAGACAGAGCACGTCCAAAGCACAAAAGCCCCATGCAGGCGCTTTAGGGTTAAAAGATAGAGATATCTATTACCAATATAGTCTTAAAAAAAAAAAAAAGAGTTTTGCACTTAAAATATATATATAGTCTACAGCAATTTTAGTGCATTAAGATGATACACCCAGATAATAAACCCGGGCATGGTGTTAAAATGTGTCCAGAATAAGCATAACAAGTCTTAATGCAGTAATAGCAATAACAATAAACCAAGGGTATGATATTGAACAGTCTCGTTTAGGGTAGAGATGAAATAATTAGAAAGAAAAAGAAAAAAAAAGAAAAAGTAATTAAGCACAATAAAACATAAACAGATAGCGCCTAGTAATACTAAGTAATAATGAGAATATATGCTGATAAAACCCGTATTTTAAAACGAATAGATCAGACAGTAGATTGTTAATCCTTGCTTTATCATTAACCGCCATGACTCACTATTATGTATCAGAATTGTCCCGGGATCAGCTTTCTTAATTCCTTTTCTGCTTCTTCCTTGCTAGCGAAGACATAGAATTGACCCTGCCATTCCACTTTCAGTTTTGCCGGATACAAGAGGCTGTATTTGATGCTGGCTTGCCGTAACCGCTGTTTAATGTTGTAGAAGGCTGCGCGTTTAGTAGCTGTTGCTGGAGAGAAGTCAGGGAAGATACGAATGTGGTTATTTTCATATATAATCTCTTCCTTGTTTCTGAGGAGTGCCATCACCTCTAGCTTAAATGATAATCATTTAAAACGAACTATAAAAGATCTTGGTTGGGGTCTAACGGTGTTTAATCCGCGTATGCGGTAAGCCGCTGCTATCTCAGATTCTGCTTTAAAGTCCTCCCCGATTATTTTAGAAAAAGTTCAGCTGCGAATTTCACAGGGTTTGAACTTTCTCGATTCTCAGGCAGACCTTCAATTCTGACATTATACCATCTACTCCCATCTTCCAAAGCAGCCAGTCTGTCTCCGAGTTTTTTGCTCATCCAAATTTATGAGAATCTCTACTCAAGTTCAAGCTGCTATTACTATGTGTACAGTATGTGTTCTGATTTTATCAGCAATAAATAAAAAACCAGCTACTAACAGAATATGACAACTAAGTCATTGTGGTTAGACACGGTTGATCGCAACTAACTGACAAGGCAGCTTTAGTGTGCATATTGTATGGTGTTGGACTACTTTTACTTATCATTCAGCTACTCCTGCTTTTACTGTTTTTATTCAATTACTCCTCTGATTTTTCACCTGTGATTATCAAGACACCCTGTGGTGGGCTGACGACCTGCCCGGGGTTTGTTTCCTGCCTTGCGCCCTGTGTTGGCTGGGATTGGCTCCAGCAGACCCCAGTGACCCTGTAGTTAGGATATGGTGGGTTGGATAATGGATGGATGGATTATGAAGACAATGCTTTGATCATCAAAGTTAAGTTTGAATGGCAATAAGTCAAGTCAAGTCAAGTTGGGGAGCATGCACTGGTACAGTGCGTTGCCGCACCCACTACACGGTGAAACAACTCAGGATCCCAGTTTGCAACCCCCCCAGACAGACACGCGGTCCAGTCCCACCCTCAGAAAATTACCCTCTATCTGCTGCAGCCAGGTGTTACATGGGTGACCCCTTGGCCTGGTCCAGCCACTCGAGTTCCCAAAAATGAGGAACCTACGAGCCAGATCACCCTCGGGGAAACGTGCCACATGGCCGTAGTGCCGTAACTGACGCTCCCTCACAATGCAGGTAATGTGCCTCATTCGGGACTCCTTGAGCAACCGCTCATTCGACACAAAGTCAAACCAACGGTACCCAAGGATTTTCCGGAGAGACACAGTACCAAAGGAGTCCAGTCTTCATCTCAGGTCACTGGATAGCGTCCATGTCTCACAACTATATAGCAAGACAGGAAGCAACAGGACTCTAAAGACTTGGAACTTCGTCCTTTTGCATAGATATCGGGAGAGCCACACACCCCTTTCCAGTGAACTCATGACCCCCCATGCTCTCCCAATCTGGCTACTGACTTCATAGGAAGAGTCACCAGAGACATGAATGTCACTGCCAAGGTAAGTAAACCTCTCAACAAGGTCAACACTCTCTCTGCAAACGGACACACTGCTGATGGCTGTGCCCAAGAAGTCATTAAAGGCCTGGATCTTGGATTTTATCCAGGACACTCGCAAGCCCAGACACTCACAGTTCTCACTCAGTCTCTTGGGCGCCTTGAACAGAGCCTCCATTGACTCCGCGAAGATCATAGCATCGTCAGCAAAGTCAAGCTCCATGAATCTTTCTTCTCCAACAGATGCCCCACAGTGGCAATAACAGAAATTAAAATGTGGTGATACTATATGTACTGCTGCCTCAAATATCCGCAGTCCTGTGTCCCGTGTCCTAATTCAGTTGTGGATTCTGCCTGTATGAATTTTAATACTATTAACAAGAATATCACTCTGTGAAATGCTAAATTAAGTATAAATAAGGCAAAAAATTAACTTCTTGTTTATGCACACCATTAGCATGTTTGGCAACAAGTAACTGCATGCAAGGAAAAGCACCACATAACCACAGTAAACTATGAATGTAGGGACATTTCCAGGTGCTGGTTCAGAAGTTCCTGTTAATACTGATGGCATACTGAGTTTCACTAAGTACCAGAATATGCAAAACCTAGTTGCTTCTGTCAAGAGACTGAGGAATGGACATTTTAACTGAATAATGACCCCAAAAATACAAATAAAAATACACAAAAATGGCTGTGGGACAAAACATACATTTTTTGCCATGGACATCTTCCTGGAGTGACAAGTTAAATGTTATTGAAAATCTGTGGTCTGAATTGAGAGTAAGACAATAAAGGATATACATGAAGAGTGAGATGTTCTATGTAGAGCAGCAGAGAGGTTCAGTGCTCTGTTATTCTCCAAGACAGGGTTTACCAAATATTAATTCCAATACTTCTAAAACTTATAATTTAGGGATGCTCTGATTAAGTTTTTTAGGGTAAATACCAATCACCAATTTCATGTAATTGAATTGGCCGATACAGTTCAGATAATTTTTTCCTTATTCCTTTTAAAACCACCAATGCTTAGAAGCCTTACAGAATGTTCCATATTAAACTGTTAACTTTGATATTTATATAATTAAAACTAATATACCACAGGCGTTACCTGTTCATTTTTTGTTAACAAAATTAAATTGTATAGACTTATTGCTAAGTGACTATACAGACACTAAAATAAACAAAATTACATTAAAATACGTATATCATTTTAATTTTTTTTTTAAAATATGTATAGAAGATATTTGTCCTAATACATATGGCATAAAATAAAATAAAATTCTTCTCATAAGTACATGCTGTTATATTATTTAACTTCTTCTATAATGTACTTATCTGAAACAAAGCTTAACTGAAAGAAATTATTTTTTACAAAGACCAACTGCTGAACCCTTCACTATTTGTTGTCTTTTTTATTGTACAGTATATGTATATTCTTACACATTGCTTCAATGAATTAATATTGGTAGTTAAACATAGTTTAAAAGTAAATATATATGTGTTTATATGTTTTAATCATTTTAATCATTAATTGCACTACATTATTTTTGATGTGAAAATATACATTTACTACATTTATACAAATATTTATTTATTTACTTATTTTACAGTGTACCGGATACACATTCCTAATTGTGTAATTAAAAGTATGGATTACCGGTACTACTTTAATTATGCAGTACTTTTTCTTACTAAAACTTGTACCATATGGCGCACCAAATGAAAAATAAACACTGTGAAAACATTTTAAAAATCCACAAATCTATCAAATATTCATTTGATGTTTGTATAATGCAAACTTGCTGAGCCATTCACAAGTAACTGACCGATTTTGTGGTTAAGTTAACAAGCTTATTGTTTACTAAGCAGCAAATTCAACTTCTTCTTTATATATTTTTTTTTTAATTGAAACATTAAGCTGCTGTACTTAACACAAGATGGCTCACTGTCCAAACTCATTTTTTTCTCTTTTAATTAAGGGAAGGTAAAAATGATTGAATAAATTAAGTCACTTTTTTGCAGTTTTTGTAATTGCACAGGTCTGCACACTGATTCCTTTTTTCTCAGTTTATTACTCCATTTTCATTCATTTAAAGGCTAATATCCCAATTTTCTCTCTCTGGTAAAGTCTACCTTGCTTCTTTCTCTTTACAAGAAGTTTTCAGAAAAAAAGACACTGTGCTAGCTCAGCTACCATAATACCACACATAAAAGCTAAATTACTATAAGGCCTAGAAAAGCAGGGGCTGAAAATTTCATTTTTTGTGATCAGTTAATTTCAGTCATGCCATCTGCTTGGATGCACATTATACTATCAACAAAAATGTGCACACATAATCCCAAAAAAAGAAAAACCAAAAACAGGTGCAAAGAAATTTAAAATTTATAATTCCAGATAGGCCTTACAATCAAACATTCCCTTAAAGAAAAATAAAAAGTAAACCCTTTTCATTTCAGTTTTTTTGTCACAGTAATACATTTAAATGTGTGATCTATGAACACATTTGTATTTACCACTCTGTTCATACTGTATACTTGCATCTGACAGCTCTACTTCCTTCTGTTTTAGTTAGGTTGAACAACCTCATTTTCTGCTTTCAGTTGGAATAAGAGCAGATCAAAAAGCATCAAAGGGTATAACACAGGGTGACACTAAATTCACACACTATTGATAAGCTAGTCTTTCTTCTTGATAATTAGTTCAGATCTCGGAAATCAACCAACTAAGATTATGTTTTACTTGCATATATAATAGTGGTTATGTTTCACTGCATAGTATACAACCTATTCACAGAAAATGTTAGGTTAAACACTCCTAAGATTAAATATGTAAGCATATGACCTTCACTGAACTTATTTCATTTTTTGATTTACACATTTATATCTTTCTTCATTTATTTCCACAAAACTAAATAACAGCCTTTTTGGAACTTTATGATTCTTATATACATTGTCTTAAATTGTATTTTAATTGAGAATTATCCTTTGAGTACACATAAATCACTATTTACTATATATCATAATAATTATTGTTAATATCCTAAACAATATTTTATCCAATCTTATCACCCATCACACTACTAAAGAGTACATTTACTTTTAAAAATAAATGTAAAACTTAGAGTAATGGCTTTCTTTGACTCCTTCATAAGCACAGCTTTGAATGTTAGAACACCATCTAAAGGTACTCTGTAGGACAGACGTTCGGGATCATTTTTGTCTTTGTTAAGCAATAAGCCTGCAGCCAGTATATTTTTATCTGTATATATATTAAAGGATAAGATGGGTGTTTTTCTCTTCAAAGTTACTTCTTCACATACATGGTATATATTCGTTTGATATCTGAAATTGTGTTCTAAAATTAAGCACTTCTATAAATTAAAAATATATATATCTTGCCTGAACTAGTGCTTTACATGTTAGGCTATGGGGCATGAAGTAAAAGCATAAAAATCACCAAACATATTCATTTTTTAAGCCAAGGCAGTTAAGTATTGCTCTGCATCTTACGATTACACCCACATTGTAAAATGGTTTGTATATGTCATTTGTGAACAATCAAATACCATTAAATTCAGCCATTTTAAATGAAGAACAGCTCTGCACGATAGCTCTGCATTTAGTCTTCCTGCGCAACAATCTTTCACACACGTGGGTATAGTTTCCTCTCAAAAGACCAAATCACAGTAAACTTTTTGTGCCACGTAATTGTTTCTGTTTTATTTTTGTATTAATGTGAATACTCACACAAGTAAAACGAAAACATTCTTACCATGAGAAAAAGAGTACCAGAAACATGTGATAAAATGATTATTTTCAGATCCCTCTTCTCTTTACAAACAGGCACCAAAAACACTGAAAGCATGATCAACACCTGACAACTGTCTTAGCTTGCAAAATGTATGTATTTGTAAGTTTTTAAGTTATCCCTCTGTTCCCCATACCCTCTACTGTAAAGCACCAGTGTTTGCAAGGTTTTTTTGTTTTTTCTTAATTTATAGAAAGCACTTAACCTTTTAACACAATTCCACATTGTAAATGCATACAGTATATACCATGTTTGTGAAGATACACTGCATCTGGAAAGTATCCACAGCGCATCATTTTTTCCACATTCTGTTATGTTACAGCCTTATTCCAAAATGGATTAAATTCATTTTTTTCCTCAGAATTCTACACACAACACCTCATAATGACAACGTGAAAAAAGTTTACTTGAGAATTTTGCAAATTTATTAAAAATAAAAAAATTGAGAATGTACTTAAGTATTCACAGCCTTTGCCATGAAGCTCAAAGTTGAGCTCAGGTGCATCCTGTTTCTCCTGATCATCCTTGAGATGTTTCTGCAGCTTAATTGGAGTCCACCTGTGGTAAATTCAGTTGATTGGACATGATTTGGAAAGGCACACACCTGTCTATATAAGGTCCCACAGTTGACAGTTCATGTCAGAGCACAAACCAAGCATGAAGTCAAAGGAATTGTCTGTAGACCTCCGAGACAGGATTGTCTCGAGGCACAAATCTGAGGAAGGTTACAGAAAAATTTCTGCTGCTTTGAAGGTCCCAGTGAGCACAGTGGCCTCCATCATCCATAAGTGGAAGAAGTTCGAAAACCACCAGGACTCTTCCTAGAGCTGGCCGGCCATCTAAACTGAGCAATCGGGGGAGAAGGGCCTTAGTCAGGGAGGTGACCAAGAAGCCGATGGTCACTCTGTCAGAGCTCCAGAGGTCCTCTGTGGAGAGAGGAGAACATTCCAGAAGAACAACCATCTCTGCAGAAATCCACCAATCAGGCCTGTATGGTAGAGTGGCCAGACTGAAGCCACTCCTTAGTAAAAGGCACATGGCAGCCTGCCTGGAGTTTGCCAAAAGGCACCTGAAGGACTCTCAGACCATGAGCAACACAATTCTCTGGTCTGATGAGACAAAGATTGAACTCTTCAGTGTGAAAGCCAGGCGTCACGTTTGGAGGAAACCAGGCACCGCCATCACCAGGTCAATACCATCCCTACAGTGAAGCATGGTGGTGGCAGCATCATGGTGTGGGGATATTTTTCAGCGGGAGGAACTGGGAGAGTAGTCAGGATAAAGGGAAAGATGACTGCAGCAATGTACAGAGACATCCTGGATTAAAACCTGCTCCAGAGCGCTCTTGACCTCAGACTGGGGCGACGGTTCATCTTTCAGCAGGACAATGACCCTAAGCACACAGCCAAGATATCAAAGGAGTGGCTTCAGGACAACTCTGTGAATGTCCTTGAGTGGCCCAGCCAGAGCCCAGACTTGAATCCGATTGAACATCTTAAAATGGCTGTGCACCAACAATTCCCATCCAACCTGATACAGCTTGAGAGGTGCTGCAAAGAGGAATGGGCGAAACTGGCAAAGGATAGGTGTGCCAAGCTTGTGGCATCATATTCAGAAAGACTTGAGGCTGTAATTGCTGCCAAAGGTGCATCAACAAAGTATTGAGCAAAGGCTGTGAATACTTACAGTATGTACATGTGATTTCTCAGTTTTTTTATTTTTAATAAATTTGCAAAAACCTCAAGTAAACTTTTTTCACATTGTCATTATGAGGTGTTGTGTGTAGAATTCTGAGGAAAAAAATGAATTTAATCCATTTTGGAATAAGGCTGTAATATAACAAAATGTGGAAAAAGTGATGCGTTGTGAATATTTTCCGGATGCACTATATAACTTTGACTTACAAAATACCGAACTTATCCTTTAATGGCAATTAATACTACATTCTCTGTGTACGGTTTATTGAGCTTCATTCAGTGTACAGTGGTGTGAAAAACTATTTTCCCCCTTCCTGATTTCTTATTCTTTTGCATGTTTGTCACACAAAATGTTTCTGATCATCAAACACATTTAACCATTAGTCAAATATAACACAAGTAAACACAAAATGCAGTTTTTAAATGATGGTTTTTATTATTTAGGGAGAAAAAAATCCAAACCTACATGGCCCTGTGTGAAAAAGTAATTGCCCCCTTGTTAAAAAATAACCTAACTGTGGTGTATCACACCTGAGTTAAATTTCCGTAGCCACCCCCAGGCCTGATTACTGACACACCTGTTTCAATCAAGAAATCACTTAAATGCTGCCTGACACAGAGAAGTAGACCAAAAGCACCTCAAAAGCTAGACATCATGCCAAGATCCAAAGAAATTCAGGAACAAATGAGAACAGAAGTAATTGAGATCTATCAGTCTGGTAAAGGTTATAAAGCCATTTCTAAAGCTTTGGGACTCCAGCGAACCACAGTGAGAGCCATTATCCACAAATGGCAAAAACATGGAACAGTGGTGAACCTTCCCAGGAGTGGCCGGCCGACCAAATTTACCCCAAGAGCGCAGAGACGACTCATCCGAGAGGTCACAAAAGACCCCAGGACAACGTCTAAAGAACTGCAGGCCTCACTTGCCTTAATTAAGGTCAGTGTTCATGACTCCACCATAAGAAAGAGATTGGGCAAAACGGCTTGCATGGCAGATTTCCAAGACGCAAACCACTGTTAAGCAAAAAGAACATTAGGGCTCGTCTCAGTTTTGCTAAGAAACATCTCAATGATTGCCAAGACTTTTGGGAAAATACCTTGTGGACTGATGAGACAAAAGTTGAACTTTTTGGAAGGCAAATGTCCTGTTACATCTGGTGTAAAAGGAACACAGCATTTCAGAAAAAGAACATCATACCAACAGTAAAATATGGTGGTGGTAGTGTGATGGTCTGGGGTTGTTTTGCTGCTTCAGGACCTGGAAGGCATGCTGTGATAGATGGAACCATGAATTCTATTGTCTACTACCAAAAAATCCTGAAGGAGAATGTCCGGCCATCTGTTCACAACTCAAGCTGAAGCGATTTTGGGTGCTGCAACAGGACAATGACCCAAAACACACCAGCAAATCCACCTCTGAATGGCTGAAGAAAAACAAAATGAAGACTTTGGAGTGGCCTAGTCCTGACCTGAATCCAATTGAGATGCTATGGCATGACCTTAAAAAGGCGGTTCATGCTAGAAAACCCTCAAATAAAGCTGAATTACAACAATTCTGCAAAGATGAGTGAGCCAAAATTCCTCCAGAGCTGTAAAAGACTCATTGCAAGTTATCGCAAATGCTTGATTGCAGTTATTGCTGGGTGGCCCCACCAGTTATTAGGTTCAGGGGGCAATTACGTTTCACACAGGGCCATGTAGGTTTGGATTTTTTCTCCCTAAGTAATAAAACCATCATTTAAAACTGCATTTTGTGTTTACTTGTGTTATATTTGACTAATGGTTAAATGTGTTTGATGATCAGAAACATTTTGTGTGACAAACATGCAAAAGAATAAGAAATCAGGAAGGGGGAAAATAGTTTTTCACACCACTGTATTAAATGAATGAATTAATTAATAAATAATAATAATAATAGTTATTATTGTGGCCTTAAAATAAAAAAGGTGTTTCTGGAAGGTTTTTTCCTCAGGTAGGTTGCACTCACTATGTCAACAGCTTAGTTAAACTAATCAGGGTTCCCACTCTTTTTAAGGAATCATTTTCCAGGACATTTCCAGGAGCTTTTTCTGGAAATTCATGACAGGATCTGGTCATACAGTCATACACTTTAGTCGCAGGCTTAGCACCATTTTAATTTCTCTTTGATTATGCAGGGACTTAGTGTCACCGATATGCTAAATTACATAAAGGCAACACCAATTAATGCACTGATGCATAATGGAGTTGTTTGACCTCTTTTTGTTACACACTGTTTTAAACTGCAAAAATCTTTTAAAGAAATAAATGCCTCTTGGATTGTGGAAAACTATCCAAACACTGACATATACTGAGCAATTCCATAATGTTCAGTATAGAACTGTTGATCACACCATGAAATAGGCTACCATAGTGACCTAATTTCAGTAAAAGTTACTTGCATATTACATATAATGTCATTGTTTGTATCAAATAAATTTATGTACAGTGTTTGTATTAAACAAAACTGCATAAAGCCAATTTATTGCCTATATCATGTGTATGATGCCTATAACACTAATATATGCAACAATTGGCACGCGACAAAACAAAGTCAGAGTTAACTTTCAACTGGTAGCTTTACTGGGAATACAGCTGCTGTAGAATTTGCATAAGTCAACGACAAAGATTATAATAAAGAACTTATCTTTGTGGGAAAAGAAGCAAAATACACCAATTTTAAATCATGATAGCCTTGCCATCAATTCCTGTGTTGAAAACTTGGTTAAACTAGAAAGAATACTAGGAACAAAGGATAAGAGCCTGAACTCCAGTATATTGGAAAAAAAAACAATCTATAAGTCACTGTAGTGTAACCTATGAAAAAGACATCTGGTGTAGGCCTAGGTTTAGAAACAATGCTAGTGTTGCTCCTTGAGGTCTGATAAAACTGCATCCAGACCAATGACCTTTCTTTTTTTCAGCAACACTTTTACGATAGGCATTAGATTTTGTGAGCAGTGTAAAGTCCTGTTTTCTCTCAGCCTTCTCTGCCATTGCATCTGCTTCTTCTTGCATTGCCTCAATGCTTGTGATTATTTTCTGTCTCTTTGATGCCACTTTTTTGTTTTCAGAGAGGAGCTCTTCTCTTTGCTTGTCATTTCCAGTTTCCTTTTTCTTCTTTTTTTCATCATCAAGCTATTGGACATATCGCATCCTGGCATTTCTGCAATGCTGCAAGAGGGGCTTTGGCAATACTCCATCAAATGAGCCACCAGTCAAAGAATCTTGGATTAGGCGAAGAGACATCAGAGTCCTTCCTTTCAGATTTGTAACCAGCATGTCCTTATTCACAGAGTACCCTCTTTCGACCGCTGCTTGCCCATGTGACAATGTGAACAGGTCTTTCATTGATTTCCACAGAATTGCGTACTCTGCTTTGTCACCAGCAAATCTTCCCATGAGTGTGTCAAGCTGACAGGAGCTACTTCTATACCCTTGAAATTCCTCCTTATGGTGCTGCACCATTTCAGTGAGGAACATCTTGTACTCATTTAGGATTTGGTCACAGTCCTCTGCTGTATGCCATTTGGTGTTAAGAAGCAACTGTAAAAGCTTTTCAAACATGAAGATGGCACGCCTTTCATCGCTGATCATAGTTACTGGATCTAGGCATGCCATGTGCCTTACTGCTGCATAATTCAAAGGGCATTTGTCCAGCAGTTTCTTTGCTGTTGCGGACAGGAAGGCCACACATTCTCTCCGGAATTGTTGACCTGGCAGCGGTTTTACAAGCTGCTTCTCTGAGGCTTTCTCAAGAGCTTGTTTGGTGGCAAAGCCAAGATCCACCTCTTTCAGTGGCAAATGGAGTGTTTTGTCCAGTACATCAATTTTAAGCATTTGGACAGGTGTTTTGATGTTATCCAGTACCTCCCTCTTCACAAAGCATGAAATCAAACTCTTCAGAAGGGCCTGAAGGTCTTTTGCTAAAAATGGCATCATGGGGGCATCAGTCTGGAAAGTCTCAAGAAAGGGTTTTAGCTGCCTTGCCACATCAGCAAAAAATTAATTTTGCCTCAAAAAGGGGGTCACCAACAGCCTCTCTGACCACAGTGTATGATGTTGACGTTGGCATTTTACTCTTTGGCAGTTTCTTGTAATTGTCGACAAATATTTCAACATGTGGCCACATCTTAAGTGCTCTCTCTGCCACTGGCAAGTCCTCCACCCACCTGTGAGCACCGAATTTTAGAGGGAATGTTGATGTTTTGGTAATTTCAATAAAGTCATCCCGCCTGGCTGGTGTGTCATGAAAATGCTGCCAAAGGGATCTTCCATCCACTTTTCTTCTCGCCTTGTTGGAAGCTTCCATGAACTGTATGAATATAAACTGTAGGTTTATCAAGCTTATCAAGCTTCTAATATTTGGGGCCTCCTTAGACCTGTCTTCCTCAAATAATCTCAAAAATTTTTGTTGACACTTGGTCCATCACTCGAGATTTGCAGGAGCTTGTTTGGATCAAGTGGAGAGAGGGAAACTTTAATGCTCTCAACAAGCTTCTCTGCTTGTGTGTGCCCTAGACACTGGGAGTCCAGATAATGCACAACTACCTTTTCTTCATTATCACTCCAGTACCGCACAAGCACATCCATCTGCTCGGTCTGTGTTATTTTGTTGAGGCATTCATCAAATGAAATGGTATAGCAGTTTGACTCTCTTATTCTGCTGCCTGTCTGCTAGCTTCAGAATTTTGGGGGGTGGGAGATTGATTGATGAAATCAGTCATGTGTGGTCCTGTGCCTTGACTTGACATGACCCTCTTGTGTCCCTGTCCTTTGGCATGGCTTTTAACAGTAGAAATGCCCATGTTGCCTACATCAAAAGCTTTCTTGCATATCTAGCAGTATGCCCGATGTACATTATCTGTCACATGTCCTATCCAGTCCCTGAACTCAGGATTTATCTTCCATTCCTCTTTAAACGTACACCTCCTTGACATGATTCTGCTTTCCCTCACTTCTGTAATTAGAAATACATTCTCTAAATTAACCATTATAGGCTACTATTTTTCCTGCAACACTGCCTATTAATGTCAAAACAATAAATACAGTAATGTACAAAAATGTAGGCTAAATAGAAATACTGATCCAGTACAGATTTTCTGTAGGCTAACTGTGGTAAACTTAATGTGAAAGCATACCCATATAATTCCTCTACAGGGAGCTAACGTTCTGTGGAATAATGGAAGCAAGCTAGAATAAGAAGTTGAGCCAGGAGCTGTTAAGCGTGTTCAGTTGTGCAAATAAACTTGCACAAGCCAAGTAATATTTATTGTGTGGCGATTGCTCGGCTGCAAGGATATCACACGAACCTACACAAACACACAAGAACAGGCATTTAGATGTAGGCTTCAAGTAGCCTAAGCCCTATTT
This sequence comes from Polypterus senegalus, assembly GCF_016835505.1. Lineage (NCBI taxonomy): Eukaryota > Metazoa > Chordata > Cladistia > Polypteriformes > Polypteridae > Polypterus > Polypterus senegalus. The sequence continues at coordinate 119,422,975 of NC_053163.1, read as the reverse complement.
GTTTTAAATGAAAGCAGTAGCTCTTAGTCTAATTCTTTTTAAGACTGTTATCGTGTTCGTGCTGTTTTAGGTTTGGTTCACTGAATTTATTTGCTTAACAGTGGGACCGTGTAGGCCTGCAAAATGATTTTAGATTGATTAAGCAATTTCCTCTGGGATCAATAAAGTATTCTGATACTGAGTATCTTCTTTAGAAAATTAGCAGTATGCTAAATCCTAATGGGAATTGCCATTAACAGGCTAACAGAAATTAACATCGCCAATTTACTTGACATGTTTAATATGCGACCTTGGTCCACATCAGACGGTATGAAGTAACAAAACTGTCAGTTGCACCATATGCACTGTGGTCATACTTACAGTCATGCACTCAGCAGAAATTTCAAGTGATGAACTGATGTTCTGTTGTTCTCCTGTCAGCTACTGACAAGCTAGAGCAACGAGGGTCAAAACTCAAATATAATTGCCTATACATGTCTCAGTAGGTGGAGACATTGCAGCAGAGGCCACAACCTAGCTCAGCTGTCATCAGATCTAGACTTACGAAGAGCAAGCTGTTTCAAACAGAAAAACTAAAAAGTGAAAACAGAAATAAAATTCCAGGACAAGAAAGATTATTTCCAGGACATTTGGCCATTTCGATCAGTCTCCAGGTCATTTCAATGACTGGAAAATAACCCTCAAAATTTTCAGGTTTTCCAGGACGCGTGGAAACCCTGAAACTTACTTGCTGTATGCTGACTGGTAACTGATATGTTTTCCTGTGGCATTGTGGTGACAAACTGATTAGATTTTTCCCCTTCCTGAAATTCCAAGTTGACATTATCACTGTGTAAAGAATTTTCTTGAGAAAATGAATGTCTCAGCTCAAGATTTTCTAGTTCAGTCGCTCCTGAATAGTTAGATGCAGTCAAATTCTGTTCAGTAGTCTGGTCAATATCTTGCTCAACATCTTTCTCTTTAACTTTCACAAATGCTTCCTCTGAAGCCTCCTTGTTAATATGCAATGGATTGTTTTCACAGGCTGATAACTGTTCTTGTTTAATGCAAAATTTCAGACGTTCAGATTCTTTTGCTGTTGCTTTGGTCTGTTTAGGGTCAGAAAAGTATATGTCAGTATCTCCAATATGGAGGGCATCATGTTCTTTCACATTCTGTGTAACTGTAATGCCAAACATTCCACTATGAATATCTTCAATAGAAACAGTTTTTGACATCTTCTCACTCTGTTTATTAGAAGTATGGAGCTCATCTTTAGTCCTTTGAAATATTTGACTTCATCTAGAACAAATAAAATAATAATATTAATACTGCTATAGTCCACATCGGCCTACTATTAATGACTACTTATAAAGGATACCTAATACCTATATATACAGTAAATACACACATATACAGTCAACCCTCGCTTATCGCGTTAATCCGTTCCAGACTCTGCCGCGATAAATGAATTTCCGCGAAGTAGAAACCATATGTTTGTATGGTTATTTTTATGTATTTTAAGCCCTTATAAACTCTCCCACACTGATAACATTATTAGAGCCCTCTAGACATGAAATAACACCCTTTAGTCAAACGTTTAAACTGTGCTTCATTACAAGACAGAGATGGCAGTTCTTTCTCACAATTAAAAGAATGCAAACATATCTTATCTTCAAAGGAGCATCGTGAAGAGCAGATAATGTCAGAGAGAGCGCTCGCTAAGAAAAGCAAACAAAAAATCAATACATACTTTTAAGTATACAGAAGCACCGCGATAAAGCGGCATTTTGTAGAGGAGCGTCCTATCTTCTAGGCAAACAGCCACTGTGTAAACAGCCCCCTCTGCTCACACCCCCTCCGTCAGGCAGAGAGACAGAGAGAAGCAAACAAAACAAGCGCCACGCGGGAAGCATATCTTTTAGCATTGAGGAGTTTTAGTTAATATGTAATACATGCTCTGATTGGGTAGCTTCTAAGCCATCCGCCAATAACGTCCCTTGTATGAAATCAACTGGGCAATCAAACTGAGGAAGCATGTAACCTAAATTAAAAGACCCATTGTCCGCAGAAAGCGCTAACCAGCTTAAAAATCCGTGATATATATTTAGATGTGCTTACATTTAAAATCCGCGATAGAGTGAAGCCGCGAAAGTCGAAGCGCGATATAGCGAGGGATTACTGTATATTGCCATATATATCTACTCTATATATATAAAATCCTGACTTTTTTGTTACGTTTTTAAATCGGGCTTATTTTAAAACCTACATATGTATGTTTGGTATCGTTCTTTTCAGAATTTATCGATGTGATGTTGTTAGATTTTCATATTCTTATTCCATTTTAAAATTATAAACTAAAAAACGTCAAGAACTCACATCCTGCGAGGTGAGACTTAACCAAGCGTGCGATTTAACCACGCCCGGGGCTGGAAATTAGAGTAGTACAGCTGTTCTACAAGCTTTTAAATGTTCAAAGCTCCACACGAGATGGATATCATGTGGCATGGCAGCAGCAACAGCAGCTGATCGAGCAAAGAGGAGGTAAAAAAAAAAACAACTATTTGTTTCCCATTATATCACCATTTAGGAGGGGGTTTCAGAGGAGCGACCGCATCTCCTTGGGGTGCATTCAGCCCTCTCTTCACAACGCAAACACCAGACAGGCCTCAACTGGGGTTGCGCCAAAGGTTCCGGGGTTGGGCACCAAAGGTGCAAGGGGGGCTTACCCCCTAGTGTGTGTGTGTGTGTGTGTGTATATATATATATATCTATCTATACTAATAAAAGGCAAAGCCCTCACTCACTCACTGACTCATCACTAATTCTCCAACTTCCCGTGTAGGTAGAGGGCTGAAATTTGGTAGGCTTATTCCTTACAGCTTACTTACAAAAGTTGGGCAGGTTTCATTTCGAAATTCTACGCATAAGGGTCATAACTGGAAGCTATTTTTCCCCATATAATGTAATGGAGTCTTGAGTTGGAGATGGGGGGCGGAGTTTCATGTGACATCATCACGCCTCCTACGTAAGTACGTAGAGCACAAGGAAGAACTCCAAAAAACAGCAATCAGCACAAAACGCCATTTCACAATTGAGAAGGCAGAAAAACATTATGAAGCAAATGATGCATACAAGCATATTCATAAGTACAGCTACTGCGGAAACAAAGCACGGCATGAACCGTAAGTTTATATTAAATTAAGTTCATAGGCTACCACTAGCGTTTGTAATTTAGTGCCTGCCCATATAAGGCCGTCCATCAGCAGCAATCCAATACAAACACTGCCGGTAAATATTCACGTGTGAAGGACTGTGCTTATGCAGAGGAAGATGAGATGGTCAGGGTGGTGTTTGGCACAAACTCATTGAAACTGCGAGAGAAAGTTTTAAGTGCCGGGTCTTAGCTGACATTACACGAGATGGCACCAGTAGAGCTGGGAACCTTCGATGCAAGAACACCAAGCGGCTCACGTGAACTGACGCAGTGCACAGACAAAAAGCAACAGTTCCAAAGAGTGCTGAACAAAAACCGAATTACACAATTGAGAAGGCAGAAAAAAAATATGAAGCATCTTATACATAGAATCATATTCATAAGTGCAGCTACTGCGGAAACAAAGCACACGGTGGAAAAAGTGAATGTCCTGCTAAAGGAAGACAGTGTAAAAAAAAAAAACCCGTGCATGCAGTTTGTCACATCACAGATAAAAAGGAAGACGAGCTGTTTATTGATGCAGTAAGGAACTAATCGATGAATGAAACCTCTTATCTTTACAACGATTGACAAACACGGAATGTAACTTGAACACATCCTACAAATACGAGCCTGATTGAAAGAAATAATGATAATCAAATCCTTGATGACAGCAACATTCAATAACACTCACAAAACAATTACTGTATATTGACAATCATGTTACGTTATTTTTAAAATGTTCCCTTTTCTTTTTCATAACTTCTACTTCTCCACTGCGGTACACGGGTATATATATAAATGTATATATATACCCCGATCTACAATACATACTTTAGCATAGACAAGCCACACGCTGTGGCGCAATTGTAGAGTCTTCGCCTCTAACGCCGACATTCGAGGTTCGATTCCCGAGAGGGATGTACTGACTATGTACGCGCTACTTGATTCATTTTACCTTCGCATCTCCTTGGTTTGGGACGTATGAAAAAATATTAGGTTAACGCAGAATCATGTTACGTTATTTTTAAAATTTTCCCTTTCTTAGCACAAGCACAGCTGAAAGGCTTTGATGCATGTACTCCATAACGCGTTAAAAAATAACGCATTTAATCACACTTTCAATTCCAAGCAAACGGAACTTTTGTCAATGCATGATTTCCTGGTACATCCATTACACTGATGCACACATCACAGCTACAAAAATGTTAGAGTCGGAATAAAGCGCGTTCCTACGACTGATCATTTCGACTTCGGCGTAAGCCTTGATAAAAGCATGGTTTTGTGCACACTGAAAAGCAAGCAAAATTAGATGCATTACAGAAAGCGGACTTTGTGGCTCTTACTGGGGATCATTGGACTTCCGTGACCGTTAGTAATTCTAAATACATCTAATTACAAAATGTTCAATGATCACACTGTTTTAGCCTAATGTACAAAATCATTTTGGCTAATGTTACTCAGAGTTTAAAGAGTAAGCTGGTCAAATTACCTTTTATGTTTCTGACTTATTTTTTTAAGAAGAAAAACTGCACTTTATGGTGAAATTTTGGTTATTATTATTTAAAGACAATACTATTCTAAAAATCTACTTAAAGTACTTAAACTACCACTTTATTTTTAAGTCTGCCCAATTTTAACCAGGGATGATATTTTTGTTTTTGTTTTGAATTCAAATGCAGTTTAAAGGCTTTTTTTTTTCAGAAATTAAAACAGCTTCAGTTTACAATATTCATGTCCATGTCTATTATTTGATTCTGTCGCCCACTAAAACCATTTTAAAAAAAAAAAAAACATTTGCGATTTGGGGCAAATTTACGTGTGCGATTACATACTGTACGATTAATCAAGATTAATTCTTACACAGCCTCTAATTAATTGGATTAATTTTTTTAATCGAGTCCCACCTAATATATATATATATGTAGATATATATATGTAGATTTGTATATATATGTGTATATACAGTATATATGTAGATATGTATATGTTGTATATACAGTATGTATATATATGTGTGTGTATATATACAGTATGTGTATATATGTATATGTATATATATGTATGTGTGTATATGTGTATATATATATAACTGTATATATATATGTGTATAGATGTGTATATATATATATTTATATATATGTTTATATATATGTTTATATGTATATATATGTTTATATATGTGTCTGTGTGTGTGTGTATATATATATATATATATATATATATATGCCAGCAACACTCATATCAATAACAAAACAATTACATTAACAATCATCTTATGCTATTTTTAAAATGTTTGCTTTTCTTTTTCATAACTTCTTTTACACACTACTTCTCCGCTACGAAGCGCGGGTATTTTGCTATATATATATATGACAGCAACACTCATCACTCACAACAGTGACAAAACAATTACATTGACAATCATGTTACGTTATTTTCAAAATGTTTCCTTTTCTTTTTCATTGCTTCTTTAACACACTACTTCTCCGCTGCGAAGCGCGGGTATTTTGCTAGTATACTAATAAAAGGCAAAGCCCTCACTGACTCACTCACTCACTCATCACTAATTCTCCAACTTCCCGTGTAGGTATTCTACGTGTAACGGTCATAACGGTTGACAACGTCCGCCATGTTGAACTTTCTTATTTATGGCCCCATCTTCACGAAATTTGGTAGGCTGCTTCCCTACGCTAACCGAAACCAATGTACATACTTATTTCGGTGGTATGATGCCACTGTCGGCCGCCATATTGAACTTTTCAACGGTCTTTGTTACTTATGGGCCCATCTTCAAGAAATTTGGTACACGCTGGTTCCCAACGCTAACTGAATCCTACTTACGCATATATATACGTCCATAGCCTGCAGCTCGGTCACCGTGTGAGGCGGCGTTGGGTCCCCCATCCCAACGCCTCCCATGTTGTTGGCTGCCTGCCTATATAAGGCTGCCCGTCGCTCCAGTCTCTACAATCCGTTCCTTGCTTCGCCACAGGATTCACGTCTCCCTGCTGATAACTACAGCCTTTTATGTTTTATTGTTCATTTATTATGATTATAGTTATTGTGTAGGTATTTTAGACTTACTTTACATTGTTCAGGTACCCATTTCCTTTATCATTCCAACCGTAACCCCATTAACATGTCTATCGAGGTGATCAACATTGATCAAAGAACTGTCACTTACCGAGTGGTTTCCATGCCCGGAGATGGCACCTACCTTTTCCATTCTCTTGTTACATATTGCTCGCCATATTAGGCTCACTCTTGATATCCGGAGGAGCATTGTGTGTTATGTATTGAATGACTGGGACAGGTTCAAGGTGTGGACTGATGACGGTACAGGAGATAATTATACTACACAGGAGCACTATAAGAGTGAAATGCTTAAGCCCTTCACCTATGCATCTGCATGTGAGTTGATGGCTGCCACTGAATTGTTTGGTTGTCGCTTTCAAGTGTACCGAAATGGCCAAATATTTTACACCTTTCGACAACCGCCAATGCCTCTTAAAACATCTTAGATTGACAGGTGACGATTTCAGTAGTGGACACTCTGATGTTTATGAATGTTTAATCTCTCAAAAGCTGGATGTGAAGTTATTGATGAAACCGGTTGTATACTTACAACGCTTGACAGATGCCGAATGTCTCTTCAACACAAGTCCTACAAATACTGTCGTAATTGAAACAAACCATGAAACTCAAACCGATTATGACAGCAGCAATCCAAGCTGTGAGATTTGAAACAAGATTACTGTTCACATGGCCAACTGTAAGTTGCATGCTCAAGAGTAAGCTCAGCGCACAGCTTGGTCATATTACAACGGAGGGCCAACTCACAATGTGGTATACAAAGAGATCCTTAACAAATAATTATTGGTATATTTTCCTCAGTACTTGCGCTGGCTGTATATATATATATATATATATATATATATATATATTTTATATATATATATATATATATATATATATATATATATATATATATATATATATATATACAGAGAGAGAGACAGCTATGTAAAAGTTTGGGCACCCCCTGATAGAAACCATATTAATTTATAATTTGCTAAGCTTTTGAAGCAGCAACTTCATTTTAACATACAGTGATCCCTTGCTATATCGCACTTCGACTTTCGCGGCTTCATTCTATCGCGGAATTTAAATGTAAGCATATCTAAATATATATCACGGATTTTTCTCTGGTTCGCGGATTTCTGTGGACAATGGGTCTTTCAATTTATAGTACATGCTTCCTCAGTTGCTTTGCCCAGTTGATTTCATGCAAGGGACGCTATTGCAAGATGGCTGAGAAGCTACCCAATCAGAGCACGTATTACATATTAAATAAAACTCCTCAATGATATACAATATGCTTCCCGTGCGGTGATTCGCATACTTGAAAGCAAAAAACAGCACATATTGATTTTTGATTGTTTGCTTGTCGCTGTCTCTCTCTCTCTGACATTCTCTGCTACTTACAGAGGGGCTGTTCGCAAACTGGCCTAGAGGATACGGACGCTCCTCTAAAAAATGCTGAAAGATTACCTTCACATTGCTGCCTTCCTTTCAGCTGCTTTGTCCGGCGGTGCCTCGCATACTTAAAAGCCCAAACAGCCCTATTGATTTTTGATTGTTTGCTTTTCTCGCTCTCTCTCTTTCCGACATTCTCTGCTCCTGACGTGCACTCCTTTGAAGAAGAAATGTTTGCATTCTTTTAATTGTGAGACAGAACTGTCATCTCTGTCTTGTCATGGAGCACAGTTTAAACTTTTGACTAAAGGGTGTTATTTCATGTCTAGAGGGCTCTAGTAATGTTAGAAAATGTATTTAGACGGTCGTAAACAGGTTTTCTATGCTCTAACTGCGAAAATATTCGATTTATAAATAAAGAATCCTACTTCGCGGAAATTCATTTATCGCGGCAGAGTCTGGAACGGATTAACCGCGATAAACGAGGGTTGACTGTATTTTATACCTTATTGAAACAGCAATATTTCAGTAGTGAAATATTTTTTATTGGACCAAAAGAACCAATTCAATGTGCATTTAAGCAAAAATAGGCAGGTGCATAAATTTGGGCACCCCAAAGGAATAATCCCATCAATATTTAGTAGAGCTTCCTTTAGCTGAAACAACAGCCTGTAGACGCCTCCTATAGCCACTGACAAGTCCCAAATTCTGGCTTGTGGTATTCTTCCATTCAAAATGCCTCCAGTTTAGTCAGGTTTGAAGGCTTCCGAGCATGGACAGTCTGCTTCAAATCAATCCATACACTTTCAGTGATGTTAAGGTCTGGGGACTGGGATGGCTGATCCTGGGTCCGCTTTTATTCTCAATCTACATGCTTCCGTTAGGTCAAATTATCTCAGGGCACAACGTGAGCTACCACAGCTATGCTGATGACACACAGCTGTACTTATCAATAGCACCTGATGACCCCGATTCTATTGATTCACTAACACAATGTCTGACTTGTATCTCAGAATGGATGAATAGTAACTTTCTCAAGTTAAATAAAGAGAAAACTGGAATCTTAGTGATTAGCAATAATGGATACAATGAGGCTATTAGAAATAAACTGGATACATTAGGATTAAAAGTCAAGACGGAGGTAAAAAGCTTAGGGGTAATTGTTGACTGTAATCTGAATTTTAAATCGCATATTAATCAGATCATTAGGACAGCATTTTTTCACTTAAGAAACATAAGTAAAGTTAGACCTCTTATATCACTGAAAGATGCTGAGAAATTAGTTCACGCGTTTGCTTTCAGTCGACTAGATTACTGTAACGCACTCCTCTCAGGACTACCCAAGACATAAATCGTTTGCAACTAGTGCAGAATGCAGCTGCTAGAATCCTAACCAGGAAAAGAAAATCCATAACACATTTCTCCAGTTTTGATGTCACTAGACTGGTTGACTGTGTCATTCAGGATTGACTTTAAAATTCTGCTTATGGTTTATAAAGCCTTAAATAATCTCGCCCCATCTTATATATCGGAATGTCTGACACCTTATATGCCAAATCGTAACCTTAGATCCTCAAATGAATGCCTCCTTAGAATTCCAAGAACAAAGCTTAAAAGAAGTGGTGAGGCGGCCTTATGCTGCTATGCACCTAAAATCTGGAATAGCCTGCCAATAGGAATTCGCCAGGCTAATACAGTAGAGCACTTTAAACACTGCTGAAAACATATTACTTTAACATGGCCTTTTTATAACTTCAATTTAACTTAATTTAACTTAATCCTGATACTCTGTATGTTCAATTCTTCATAATAACTATTCATGGTGGCTCTAAAATCCGTACTGACCCCTACTCTCTCTTCTGATTCTTTTTCCGGTTTCTTTGTGGTGGTGGCCTGTGCCACCTCCACCTACTCAACGCTTCATGATGCTCCTACAATGATGGATGGATTAAAAGGCAGAAGTCTACGTGACCATCATCATCAAGACCTTCCATGAGAACCCTAAATCCAAAAAGGACTATTTCATTTATGTTAGGTAGAATGCCCAGAGGGGAATGGGCAGTCTAATGGTCTGGAATCCCTACAGATTTTATTTTTTTTCTCCAGCCGTCTGGAGTTTTTTTTTCCTGTCCCCCCTGGCCATTGGACCTTACTCTTATTCTATGTTAATTAATGTTGACTTATTTTGTTTTCTTACTGTGTCTTTTATTTTTCTATTCTTTATTATGTAAAGCACTTTGAGCTACTGTTTGTATGAAAATGCGCTATATAAATAAATGTTGTTGTTGTTGTTGTTGATGTGGGACAAACATCTAAAAGTCTCGCAACATGAATACAGGAATATCGCAATGCCATCAGAAGGAAAGACCCATGGTCTCTGATTTACACACATACAAGTTCCACTGGACACACAATTAACTGGGACACTGTGAAAGTAAAATTCAGGGCCAATACCAAGAGTGCCAGAGAGCTGGCTGAATCTTGGCTCTCTAATAAAAACACCATTAACAGACACTTGGACTTGAATTCAGCATTTGCAGGCTTAAAAAGAAGCATCCAAATAATAAAAAATGCTTTATAACCAACACCTTCTGAACACCACCATATTAATCCACCCCCTAATAACCTCCACCCACATCCTTCAACTGTTATATATTGCCTTTGAATTCTGTTCATCTAATTATTTTCCTCTGAGGTTGTCGAAAGCTTGGGGATAAAAAACTATTTTAAGATACAGTACATGGCTTATTTTCTCCCTTTGTGGATCTCTACCTACAAATATGCAAACCATATCACAGACCTTCACTTCCATATATATATATATATATATATATATACAGTATATATATCTATATATATATATATATATATACACTAGCAGAATACCTGTGCTTCGCAGCGGAGAATTAGTGTGTTAAAGAAGTTATGAAAAAGAAAAGGAAAATTTTAAAAAATAACGTAACATGATTGTTAATGTAATTGTTTTGTCATTGTCATGTGTACATATATACACACACACATATACTATGGGGTGCCAAGCATGCAAATACATTGATTATGTGAATATATAAAGTCAAGGCCAGAATATATAAAGTCAAAACTTGAATATATAAAGTCACTGTCGGAATATATAAAGTCAAAACTTTTTCTGAATATATAAAGTCAAAACTTGAATATATAGTGATTCCCGAATATATAAAGTCAAAACTTGAATATATAAAGTCACTGTCGGAATATATAAAGTCAAAACTTGAATATATAAAGTCAGCGTCTATATTCCAACGCCGTCTTTATATATATATAAGTTTTGATTTTATATATTCCAGCGCTGACTTTATATATTAAAGTTTTGACTTTATATATTCAGAAACAAGTTTTGACTTTATATATACCGACGGTGACTTTATATATTCAAGTTTTGACTTTATTTATTCCGACACTGACTTTATATAATCAAGATTTGACTTTATATATTCGGGAATGACTTTATATATAAAACTTTTGACTTTATATAGTTAAATTTAGTCATCATTGCATAACTTTTTCTTTACCATGGAAATATAAAGACTAAATTCAACTTCCATTCCTAACAAAGATATTTCTGGTGACTAAATAGAACCTACTTATATCCAAATTCGAGCTATTGAGCCGTCGCCTGCCTGCCTGAATAAGTCACCCTCGCTCGCTCTTACTTTATTTACCGCTCATTTAATCATGGCTAGTGGCGGAAAAATTATAAAATGCAAGGAGGATTACACTGAGTATGGCTTTACCAAAACAATTATTGATGGTGAATCGATTATTCATAAAGCTTGAATTGGTGATGTTTTTCTGTGTTAACCTCATATTTTTTCATACTTCTTCTCAAACCAAGGGGGTGCGAGGGTAAAATGAATCGGGAAGCGCTGATCAATGTAATCGGTGTACCAGGAAATCATGCATTGACAGAAGCTCCGCTTTGGTTGTATTGCAAAGTGTGATTAAATGCGTGATTTTTTAACGCGTTATGGAGCACATGCATCGAAGCTTCTCAGCTGTGCTTGTGCTAAGAAAAGGAAACATTTTAAAAATAGCATAACATGATTGTCAATGTAACCTTTTGTAAGTAGTGCCTGGAGGATTCAGTGTGGAGAAACTGTAGAGACAGCGTGTGTATTAACTTGTGGATCTTTCTGTGAGTATTTGGTGGCAGCGTCACAAAGTCGCTTCCGTAACACTGCATGCGGTAGCTGCGGAGCTAAGCTCAGAGTGAAATGAGGTGAATGGGAGGGAGATGATGACGGACTCCCCACCCGCCTTAACTGTCAATCCCCCACAAACACAGTCTCTCAGAATTTGCATAAGCACAGCCCTTTACGTGCAATTTTAACTTAGTTACAAAGTGATCAAAACTCTCGTTTATATCCTGTGTCCTCTCATTAAACTTGTACCCCGCATTACCCGTGGGCATGACAAACGCCAGCAGCAGCCTGCCTATGAACTTAATTTAAACTTTAGGTTTACACCTTGCTTTGTTTCCGAAGTAGCAGCACTCATGAATATGGTTGTACAGTATATGTGACTCACTCGCTTCTTATTGCTTCGCTGCCTTCTCAATTACATAATGCATGTTTTCTTCAGCGCTTTTTGGAGGTCTTCCTGGTCTTCTACGCACTGAGTTGACAGTCAGTTCACGTGATTACATGGGAGGCGTGATGATGTCACACGAAACTCCGCCCCCACGGCTTTCAAACTCAACTCCATTACAGTAAATGGAGAAAAATACCTTCCAGTTATGACCATTACGCGTAGAATTTCGAAATGAAGCCTGCCCAACTTTTGTAAGGAAGCTGTAAGGAATGAGCCTGCCAAATTTCAGCCTTCTACCAACACGGGAAGTTGGAGAATTAGTGATGAGTCAGTGAGTGAGTGAGTAAGTGAGTGAGTCAGTCAGTGAGGGCTTTGCCTTTTATTAGTATAGATATACAAATATACAGGGATGCAAAAGTTTGGGCAACCTTGTTAATAGTCATTATTTTCCTGTATAAATCGTTGGTTGTTACGATAAAAAATGTCAGTTAAATATATCATATAGGAGACACACACAGTGATATTTGAAAAGTGAAATGAAGTTTATTGGATTTACAGAAAGTGTGCAATAATTGTTCAAACAAAATCAGGCAGGTGCATAAATTTGGGCACCGTTGTCATTTTATTGATTCCAAAACTTTTAGAACTAATTATTGGAACTCAAATTGGCTTGGTAAGCTCAGTGACCCCTGACCTACATACACAGGTGAATCCTATAATGAGAAAGAGTATTTAAGGGGGTTAATTGTAAGTTTCCCTCCTCCTCTAATTTTCTCTGAAGAGTAGCAACATGGGGGTCACAAAACAACTCTTAAATGACCTGAAGACAAAGATTGTTCACCATCATGGTTTAGGGGAAGGATACAGAAAGCTGTCCCAGAGATTTAAGCTGTCTGTTTCCACAGTTAGGAACATATTGAGGTAAAGGAAGACCACAGGCTCAGTTCAAGTTAAGGCTCGAAGTGGCAGACCAAGAAAGATTTCGGATAGACAGAAGCTTATAATGGTGAGAACAGTCAGAGTCAACCCACAGACCAGCACCAAAGACCTACAACATCATCTTGCAGCAGATGGAGTCACTGTGCATCGCTCAACCATTCAGCGACTTTACACAAGGAGATGCTGTATGCAGAGTGATGCAGAGGAAGCCTTTTCTCCACCCACAGCACAAACAGAGCCGCTTGAGGTATGCTCAAGCACATTTGGACAAGCCAGCTTCATTTTGGAATAAGGTGCTGTGGACTGATGAAACTAAAATTGAGTTATTTGGGCATAACAAGGGGAGTTATGCATGGAGGAAAAAGAACACAGCATTCCAAGAAAAACACCTGCTACCTACAGTAAAATATGGTGGTGGTTCCATCATGCTGTGGGCTGTGTGGCCAGTGCAGGGACTGGGAATCTTGTCAAAGTTGAGGGACGCATGGATTCCACTCAGTATCATCAGATTCTGGAGACCAATGTCCAGGAATCAGTGACAAAGCTGAAGCTGCCGGGCTGGATCTTTCAACAAGACAACGACCCAAAACACTGCTCAAAATCCACTAAGGCATTCATGCAGAGGAACAAGTACAACGTTCTGGAATGGCCATCTCAGTCCCCAGACTTGAATATAATTGAAAATCTGTGGTGTGAGTTAAAGAGAGCTGTCCATACTCGGAAGCCATCAAACCTGAATGAACTAGAGATGTTTTGTAAAGAGGAATGGTCCAAAATACCTTCAACCACAATCCAGACTCTCATTGGAACCTACAGGAAGCGTTTAGAGGCTGTAATTTCTGCAAAAGGCGGATCTACTAAATATTGATTTAATTTCTTTTTTGTGGTGCCCAAATTTATGCACCTGCCTGATTTTGTTGGAACAATTATTGCACACTTTCTGTAAATCCAATAAACTTCATTTCACTTCTCAAATATCACTGTGTGTGTCTCCTATATGATATATTTAACTGACATTT
>NC_053163.1:119379373-119408294 GCF_016835505.1 Polypterus senegalus | reverse complement strand
TAAAAATCAAACCAAAACAATTTTTGGCTTACTCTAGTTTAAAATTAAAGTATTTCCCAAGAAAACATGTGGTAAAGGGAATACTCACACAAGTAAAACGAAAACATTCTTACCATGAGAAAAAGAGTACCAGAAACATGTGATAAAATGATTATTTTCAGATCCCTCTTCTCTTTACAAACAGGCACCAAAAACACTGAAAGCATGATCAACACCTGACAACTGTCTTAGCTTGCAAAATGTATGTATTTGTAAGTTTTAAGTTATCCTCTGTTCCCCATACCTCTACTGTAAAGCACCAGTGTTTGCAAGGTTTTTTTGTTTTTTCTTAATTTATAGAAAGCACTTAACCTTTTAACACAATTCCACATTGTAAATGCATACAGTATATACCATGTTTGTGAAGATACACTGCATCTGGAAAGTATCCACAGCGCATCATTTTTTCCACATTCTGTTATGTTACAGCCTTATTCCAAAATGGATTAAATTCATTTTTTTCCTCAGAATTCTACACACAACACCTCATAATGACAACGTGAAAAAAGTTTACTTGAGAATTTTGCAAATTTATTAAAAATAAAAAAATTGAGAATGTACTTAAGTATTCACAGCCTTTGCCATGAAGCTCAAAGTTGAGCTCAGGTGCATCCTGTTTCTCCTGATCATCCTTGAGATGTTTCTGCAGCTTAATTGGAGTCCACCTGTGGTAAATTCAGTTGATTGGACATGATTTGGAAAGGCACACACCTGTCTATATAAGGTCCCACAGTTGACAGTTCATGTCAGAGCACAAACCAAGCATGAAGTCAAAGGAATTGTCTGTAGACCTCCAGACAGGATTGTCTCGAGGCACAAATCTGAGGAAGGTTACAGAAAAATTTCTGCTGCTTTGAAGGTCCCAGTGAGCACAGTGGCCTCCATCATCCATAAGTGGAAGAAGTTCGAAAACCACCAGGACTCTTCCTAGAGCTGGCCGGCCATCTAAACTGAGCAATCGGGGGAGAAGGGCCTTAGTCAGGGAGGTGACCAAGAAGCCGATGGTCACTCTGTCAGAGCTCCAGAGGTCCTCTGTGGAGAGAGGAGAACATTCCAGAAGAACAACCATCTCTGCAGAAATCCACCAATCAGGCCTGTATGGTAGAGTGGCCAGACTGAAGCCACTCCTTAGTAAAAGGCACATGGCAGCCTGCCTGGAGTTTGCCAAAAGGCACCTGAAGGACTCTCAGACCATGAGCAACACAATTCTCTGGTCTGATGAGACAAAGATTGAACTCTTCAGTGTGAAAGCCAGGCGCCACGCTTGAGGAAACCAGGCACCGCTCATCACCAGGTCAATACCATCCCTACAGTGAAGCATGGTGGTGGCAGCATCATGGTGTGGGGATATTTTTCAGCGGGAGGAACTGGGAGAGTAGTCAGGATAAAGGGAAAGATGACTGCAGCAATGTACAGAGACATCCTGATTAAAACCTGCTCCAGAGCGCTCTTGACCTCAGACTGGGGCGACGGTTCATCTTTCAGCAGGACAATGACCCTAAGCACACAGCCAAGATATCAAAGGAGTGGCTTCAGGACAACTCTGTGAATGTCCTTGAGTGGCCCAGCCAGAGCCCAGACTTGAATCCGATTGAACATCTTAAAATGGCTGTGCACCAACAATTCCCATCCAACCTGATACAGCTTGAGAGGTGCTGCAAAGAGGAATGGGCGAAACTGGCAAAGGATAGGTGTGCCAAGCTTGTGGCATCATATTCAGAAAGACTTGAGGCTGTAATTGCTGCCAAAGGTGCATCAACAAAGTATTGAGCAAAGGCTGTGAATACTTACAGTATGTACATGTGATTTCTCAGTTTTTTTATTTTTAATAAATTTGCAAAAACCTCAAGTAAACTTTTTTCACATTGTCATTATGAGGTGTTGTGTGTAGAATTTGAGGAAAAATGAATTTAATCCATTTTGGAATAAGGCTGTAATATAACAAAATGTGGAAAAAGTGATGCGTTGTGAATATTTTCCGGATGCACTATATAACTTTGACTTACAAAATACCGAACTTATCCTTTAATGGCAATTAATACTACATTCTCTGTGTACGGTTTATTGAGCTTCATTCAGTGTACAGTGGTGTGAAAAACTATTTTCCCCCTTCCTGATTTCTTATTCTTTTGCATGTTTGTCACACAAAATGTTTCTGATCATCAAACACATTTAACCATTA
The DNA here is from genome assembly GCF_016835505.1 of Polypterus senegalus. Taxonomy (NCBI): domain Eukaryota; kingdom Metazoa; phylum Chordata; class Cladistia; order Polypteriformes; family Polypteridae; genus Polypterus; species Polypterus senegalus. The sequence goes on along the minus strand of NC_053163.1, from coordinate 119,406,073 downwards.
GTCAAATATAACACAAGTAAACACAAAATGCAGTTTTTAAATGATGGTTTTTATTATTTAGGGAGAAAAAAATCCAAACCTACATGGCCCTGTGTGAAAAAGTAATTGCCCCCTTGTTAAAAAATAACCTAACTGTGGTGTATCACACCTGAGTTCAATTTCCGTAGCCACCCCCAGGCCTGATTACTGACACACCTGTTTCAATCAAGAAATCACTTAAATGCTGCCTGACACAGAGAAGTAGACCAAAAGCACCTCAAAAGCTAGACATCATGCCAAGATCCAAAGAAATTCAGGAACAAATGAGAACAGAAGTAATTGAGATCTATCAGTCTGGTAAAGGTTATAAAGCCATTTCTAAAGCTTTGGGACTCCAGCGAACCACAGTGAGAGCCATTATCCACAAATGGCAAAAACATGGAACAGTGGTGAACCTTCCCAGGAGTGGCCGGCCGACCAAATTTACCCCAAGATCGCAGAGACGACTCATCCGAGAGGTCACAAAAGACCCCAGGACAACGTCTAAAGAACTGCAGGCCTCACTTGCCTTAATTAAGGTCAGTGTTCATGACTCCACCATAAGAAAGAGATTGGGCAAAAACGGCTTGCATGGCAGATTTCCAAGACGCAAACCACTGTTAAGCAAAAAGAACATTAGGGCTCGTCTCAGTTTTGCTAAGAAACATCTCAATGATTGCCAAGACTTTTGGGAAAATACCTTGTGGACTGATGAGACAAAAGTTGAACTTTTTGGAAGGCAAATGTCCTGTTACATCTGGTGTAAAAGGAACACAGCATTTCAGAAAAAGAACATCATACCAACAGTAAAATATGGTGGTGGTAGTGTGATGGTCTGGGGTTGTTTTGCTGCTTCAGGACCTGGAAGGCATGCTGTGATAGATGGAACCATGAATTCTATTGTCTACTACCAAAAAATCCTGAAGGAGAATGTCCGCCATCTGTTCACAACTCAAGCTGAAGCGATTTTGGGTGCTGCAACAGGACAATGACCCAAAACACACCAGCAAATCCACCTCTGAATGGCTGAAGAAAAACTAAATGAAGACTTTGGAGTGGCCTAGTCCTGACCTGAATCCAATTGAGATGCTATGGCATGACCTTAAAAAGGCGGTTCATGCTAGAAAACCCTCAAATAAAGCTGAATTACAACAATTCTGCAAAGATGAGTGAGCCAAAATTCCTCCAGAGCGCTGTAAAAGACTCATTGCAAGTTATCGCAAATGCTTGATTGCAGTTATTGCTGGGTGGCCCCACCAGTTATTAGGTTCAGGGGGCAATTACGTTTTCACACAGGGCCATGTAGGTTTGGATTTTTTTTCTCCCTAAGTAATAAAAACCATCATTTAAAAACTGCATTTTGTGTTTACTTGTGTTATATTTGACTAATGGTTAAATGTGTTTGATGATCAGAAACATTTTGTGTGACAAACATGCAAAAGAATAAGAAATCAGGAAGGGGGCAAATAGTTTTTCACACCACTGTATTAAATGAATGAATTAATTAATAAATAATAATAATAATAGTTATTATTGTGGCCTTAAAATAAAAAAGGTGTTTCTGGAAGGTTTTTTCCTCAGGTAGGTTGCACTCACTATGTCAACAGCTTAGTTAAACTAATCAGGGTTCCCACTCTTTTTAAGGAATCATTTTCCAGGACATTTCCAGGAGCTTTTTCTGGAAATTCATGACAGGATCTGGTCATACAGTCATACACTTTAGTCGCAGGCTTAACACCATTTTAATTTCTCTTTGATTATGCAGGGACTTAGTGTCACCGATATGCTAAATTACATAAAGGCAACACCAATTAATGCACTGATGCATAATGGAGTTGTTTGACCTCTTTTTGTTACACACTGTTTTAAACTGCAAAAATCTTTTAAAGAAATAAATGCCTCTTGGATTGTGGAAAACTATCCAAACACTGACATATACTGAGCAATTCCATAATGTTCAGTATAGAACTGTTGATCACACCATGAAATAGGCTACCATAGTGACCTAATTTCAGTAAAAGTTACTTGCATATTACATATAATGTCATTGTTTGTATCAAATAAATTTATGTACAGTGTTTGTATTAAACAAAACTGCATAAAGCCAATTTATTGCCTATATCATGTGTATGATGCCTATAACACTAATATATGCAACAATTGGCACGACAAAACAAAGTCAGAGTTAACTTTCAACTGGTAGCTTTACTGGGAATACAGCTGCTGTAGAATTTGCATAAGTCAACGACAAAGATTATAATAAAGAACTTATCTTTGTGGGAAAAGAAGCAAAATACACCAATTTTAAATCATGATAGCCTTGCCATCAATTCCTGTGTTGAAAACTTGGTTAAACTAGAAAGAATACTAGGAACAAAGGATAAGAGCCTGAACTCCAGTATATTGGAAAAACAATCTATAAATCACTGTAGTGTAACCTATGAAAAAGACATCTGGTGTAGGCCTAGGTTTAGAAACAATGCTAGTGTTGCTCCTTGAGGTCTGATAAAACTGCATCCAGACCAATGACCTTTCTTTTTTTCAGCAACACTTTTACGATAGGCATTAGATTTTGTGAGCAGTGTAAAGTCCTGTTTTCTCTCAGCCTTCTCTGCCATTGCATCTGCTTCTTCTTGCATTGCCTCAATGCTTGTGATTATTTTCTGTCTCTTTGATGCCACTTTTTTGTTTTCAGAGAGGAGCTCTTCTCTTTGCTTGTCATTTCCAGTTTCCTTTTTCTTCTTTTTTTCATCATCAAGCTATTGGACATATCGCATCCTGGCATTTCTGCAATGCTGCAAGAGGGGCTTTGGCAATACTCCATCAAATGAGCCACCAGTCAAAGAATCTTGGATTAGGCGAAGAGACATCAGAGTCCTTCCTTTCAGATTTGTAACCAGCATGTCCTTATTCACAGAGTACCCTCTTTCGACCGCTGCTTGCCCATGTGACAATGTGAACAGGTCTTTCATTGATTTCCACAGAATTGCGTACTCTGCTTTGTCACCAGCAAATCTTCCCATGAGTGTGTCAAGCTGACAGGAGCTACTTCTATACCCTTGAAATTCCTCCTTATGGTGCTGCACCATTTCAGTGAGGAACATCTTGTACTCACTCAGGATTTGGTCACAGTCCTCTGCTGTATGCCATTTGGTGTTAAGAAGCAACTGTAAAAGCTTTTCAAACATGAAGATGGCACGCCTTTCATCGCTGATCATAGTTACTGGATCTAGGCATGCCATGTGCCTTACTGCTGCATAATTCAAAGGGCATTTGTCCAGCAGTTTCTTTGCTGTTGCGGACAGGAAGGCCACACATTCTCTCCGGAATTGTTGACCTGGCAGCGGTTTTACAAGCTGCTTCTCTGAGGCTTTCTCAAGAGCTTGTTTGGTGGCAAAGCCAAGATCCACCTCTTTCAGTGGCAAATGGAGTGTTTTGTCCAGTACATCAATTTTAAGCATTTGGACAGGTGTTTTGATGTTATCCAGTACCTCCCTCTTCACAAAGCATGAAATCAAACTCTTCAGAAGGGCCTGAAGGTCTTTTGCTAAAAATGGCATCATGGGGGCATCAGTCTGGAAAGTCTCAAGAAAGGGTTTTAGCTGCCTTGCCACATCAGCAAAAAATTAATTTTGCCTCAAAAAGGGGGTCACCAACAGCCTCTCTGACCACAGTGTATGATGTTGACGTTGGCATTTTACTCTTTGGCAGTTTCTTGTAATTGTCGACAAATATTTCAACATGTGGCCACATCTTAAGTGCTCTCTCTGCCACTGGCAAGTCCTCCACCCACCTGTGAGCACCGAATTTTAGAGGGAATGTTGATGTTTTGGTAATTTCAATAAAGTCATCCCGCCTGGCTGGTGTGTCATGAAAATGCTGCCAAAGGGATCTTCCATCCACTTTTCTTCTCGCCTTGTTGGAAGCTTCCATGAACTGTATGAATATAAACTGTAGGTTTATCAAGCTTATCAAGCTTCTAATATTTGGGGCCTCCTTAGACCTGTCTTCCTCAAATAATCTCAAAAATTTTTGTTGACACTTGGTCCATCACTCGAGATTTGCAGGAGCTTGTTTGGATCAAGTGGAGAGAGGGAAACTTTAATGCTCTCAACAAGCTTCTCTGCTTGTGTGTGCCCTAGACACTGGGAGTCCAGATAATGCACAACTACCTTTTCTTCATTATCACTCCAGTACCGCACAAGCACATCCATCTGCTCGGTCTGTGTTATTTTGTTGAGGCATTCATCAAATGAAATGGTATAGCAGTTTGACTCTCTTATTCTGCTGCCTGTCTGCTAGCTTCAGAATTTTGGGGGGTGGGAGATTGATTGATGAAATCAGTCATGTGTGGTCCTGTGCCTTGACTTGACATGACCCTCTTGTGTCCCTGTCCTTTGGCATGGCTTTTAACAGTAGAAATGCCCATGTTGCCTACATCAAAAGCTTTCTTGCATATCTAGCAGTATGCCCGATGTACATTATCTGTCACATGTCCTATCCAGTCCCTGAACTCAGGATTTATCTTCCATTCCTCTTTAAACGTACACCTCCTTGACATGATTCTGCTTTCCCTCACTTCTGTAATTAGAAATACATTCTCTAAATTAACCATTATAGGCTACTATTTTTCCTGCAACACTGCCTATTAATGTCAAAAACAATAAATACAGTAATGTACAAAAATGTAGGCTAAATAGAAATACTGATCCAGTACAGATTTTCTGTAGGCTAACTGTGGTAAACTTAATGTGAAAGCATACCCATATAATTCCTCTACAGGGAGCTAACGTTCTGTGGAATAATGGAAGCAAGCTAGAATAAGAAGTTGAGCCAGGAGCTGTTAAGCGTGTTCAGTTGTGCAAATAAACTTGCACAAGCCAAGTAATATTTATTGTGTGTCGATTGCTCGGCTGCAAGGATATCACACGAACCTACACAAACACACAAGAACAGGCATTTAGATGTAGGCTTCAAGTAGCCTAAGCCCTATTTGTTTTAAATGAAAGCAGTAGCTCTTAGTCTAATTCTTTTTAAGACTGTTATCGTGTTCGTGCTGTTTTAGGTTTGGTTCACTGAATTTATTTGCTTAACAGTGGGACCGTGTAGGCCTGCAAAATGATTTTAGATTGATTAAGCAATTTCCTCTGGGATCAATAAAGTATTCTGATACTGAGTATCTTCTTTAGAAAATTAGCAGTATGCTAAATCCTAATGGGAATTGCCATTAACAGGCTAACAGAAATTAACATCGCCAATTTACTTGACATGTTTAATATGCGACCTTGGTCCACATCAGACGGTATGAAGTAACAAAACTGTCAGTTGCACCATATGCACTGTGGTCATACTTACAGTCATGCACTCAGCAGAAATTTCAAGTGATGAACTGATGTTCTGTTGTTCTCCTGTCAGCTACTGACAAGCTAGAGCAACGAGGGTCAAAACTCAAATATAATTGCCTATACATGTCTCAGTAGGTGGAGACATTGCGCAGCAGAGGCCACAACCTAGCTCAGCTGTCATCAGATCTAGACTTACGAAGAGCAAGCTGTTTCAAACAGAAAAACTAAAAAGTGAAAACAGAAATAAAATTCCAGGACAAGAAAGATTATTTCCAGGACATTTGGCCATTTCGATCAGTCTCCAGGTCATTTCAATGACTGGAAAATAACCCTCAAAATTTTCAGGTTTTCCAGGACGCGTGGAAACCCTGAAACTTACTTGCTGTATGCTGACTGGTAACTGATATGTTTTCCTGTGGCATTGTGGTGACAAACTGATTAGATTTTTCCCCTTCCTGAAATTCCAAGTTGACATTATCACTGTGTAAAGAATTTTCTTGAGAAAATGAATGTCTCAGCTCAAGATTTTCTAGTTCAGTCGCTCCTGAATAGTTAGATGCAGTCAAATTCTGTTCAGTAGTCTGGTCAATATCTTGCTCAACATCTTTCTCTTTAACTTTCACAAATGCTTCCTCTGAAGCCTCCTTGTTAATATGCAATGGATTGTTTTCACAGGCTGATAACTGTTCTTGTTTAATGCAAAATTTCAGACGTTCAGATTCTTTTGCTGTTGCTTTGGTCTGTTTAGGGTCAGAAAAGTATATGTCAGTATCTCCAATATGGAGGGCATCATGTTCTTTCACATTCTGTGTAACTGTAATGCCAAAAATTCCACTATGAATATCTTCAATAGAAACAGTTTTTGACATCTTCTCACTCTGTTTATTAGAAGTATGGAGCTCATCTTTAGTCCTTTGAAATATTTGACTTCATCTAGAACAAATAAAATAATAATATTAATACTGCTATAGTCCACATCGGCCTACTATTAATGACTACTTATAAAGGATACCTAATACCTATATATACAGTAAATACACACATATACATATACAGTCAACCCTCGTTTATCGCGGTTAATCCGTTCCAGACTCTGCCGCGATAAATGAATTTCCGCGAAGTAGAAACCATATGTTTGTATGGTTATTTTTATGTATTTTAAGCCCTTATAAACTCTCCCACACTGATAACATTATTAGAGCCCTCTAGACATGAAATAACACCCTTTAGTCAAACGTTTAAACTGTGCTTCATTACAAGACAGAGATGGCAGTTCTTTCTCACAATTAAAAGAATGCAAACATATCTTATCTTCAAAGGAGCATCGTGAAGAGCAGATAATGTCAGAGAGAGCGCTCGCTAAGAAAAGCAAACAAAAAATCAATACATACTTTTAAGTATACAGAAGCACCGCGATAAAGCGGCATTTTGTAGAGGAGCGTCCTATCTTCTAGGCAAACAGCCACTGTGTAAACAGCCCCCTCTGCTCACACCCCTCCGTCAGGCAGAGAGACAGAGAGAAGCAAACAAAACAAGCCCACGCGAAGCATATCTTTTAGCATTGAGGAGTTTTAGTTAATATGTAATACATGCTCTGATTGGGTAGCTTCTAAGCCATCCGCCAATAACGTCCCTTGTATGAAATCAACTGGGCAATCAAACTGAGGAAGCATGTAACCTAAATTAAAAGACCCATTGTCCGCAGAAAGCGCTAACCAGCTTAAAAATCCGTGATATATATTTAGATGTGCTTACATTTAAAATCCATGATAGAGTGAAGCCGCGAAAGTCGAAGCGATATAGCGAGGGATTACTGTATATTGCCATATATATCTACTCTATATATATAAAATCCTGACTTTTTTGTTACGTTTTTAAATCGGGCTTATTTTAAAACCTACATATGTATGTTTGGTATCGTTCTTTTCAGAATTTATCGATGTGATGTTGTTAGATTTTCATATTCTTATTCCATTTTAAAATTATAAACTAAAAAACGTCAAGAACTCACATCCTGCGAGGTGAGACTTAACCAAGCGTGCGATTTAACCACGCCCGGGCTGGAAATTAGAGTAGTACAGCTGTTCTACAAGCTTTTAAATGTTCAAAGCTCCACACGAGATGGATATCATGTGGCATGGCAGCAGCAACAGCAGCTGATCGAGCAAAGAGGAGGTAAAAAAAAAAACAACTATTTGTTTCCCATTATATCACCATTTAGGAGGGGGTTTCAGAGGAGCGACCGCATCTCCTTGGGGTGCATTCAGCCCCTCTCTTCACAACGCAAACACCAGACAGGCCTCAACTGGGGGTTGGGCGCCAAAGGTTCCGGGGTTGGGCACCAAAGGTGCAAGGGGGGCTTACCCCCTAGTGTGTGTGTGTGTGTGTGTATATATATATATATCTATCTATACTAATAAAAGGCAAAGCCCTCACTCACTCCCTGACTCATCACTAATTCTCCAACTTGCCGTGTAGGTAGAGGCTGAAATTTGGCAGGCTTATTCCTTACAGCTTACTTACAAAAGTTGGGCAGGTTTCATTTCGAAATTCTACGCATAAGGGTCATAACTGGAAGCTATTTTTCCCCATATAATGTAATGGAGTCTTGAGTTGGAGATGGCCGCGGGGGGCGGAGTTTCATGTGACATCATCACGCCTCCTACGTAAGTACGTAGAGCACAAGGAAGAACTCCAAACAGCAATCAGCACAAAACGCCATTTCACAATTGAGAAGGCAGAAAAACATTATGAAGCAAATGATGCATACAAGCATATTCATAAGTACAGCTACTGCGGAAACAAAGCACGGCATGAACCGTAAGTTTATATTAAATTAAGTTCATAGGCTACCACTAGCGTTTGTAATTTAGTGCCTGCCCATATAAGGCCGTCCATCAGCGGCAATCCAATACAAACACTGCCGGTAAATATTCACGTGTGAAGGACTGTGCTTATGCAGAGGAAGATGAGATGGTCAGGGTGGTGTTTGGCACAAACTCATTGAAACTGCGAGAGAAAGTTTTAAGTGCCGGGTCTTAGCTGACATTACGAGATGGCACCAGTACAGCTGGGAACCTTCGATGCAAGAACACCAAGCGGCTCACGTGAACTGGCGCAGTGCACAGACAAAAGCAACAGTTCCAAAGAGTGCTGAACAAAACACGAATTACACAATTGAGAAGGCAGCAAAAAAATATGAAGCGTCTTATACATAGAATCATATTGATAAGTGCAGCTACTGCGAAACAAAGCACACGGTGGAAAAAGTGAATGTCCTGCTAAAGGAAGACAGTGTAAAAAAAACCCGTGCATGCAGTTTGTCACATCACAGATAAAAAGGAAGACGAGCTGTTTATTGATGCAGTAAGGAACTAATCGATGAATGAAACCTCTTATCTTTACAACGATTGACAAACACGGAATGTAACTTGAACACATCCTACAAATACGAGCCTGATTGAAAGAAATAATGATAATCAAATCCTTGATGACAGCAACATTCAATAACACTCACAAAACAATTACTGTATATTGACAATCATGTTACGTTATTTTTAAAATGTTCCCTTTTCTTTTCATAACTTCTACTTCTCCACTGCGTACACGGGTATATATATAAATGTATATATATACCCGATCTACAATACATACTTTAGCATAGACAAGCCACACGCTGTGGCTAATTGTAGAGTCTTCGCCTCTAACGCCGACATTCGAGGTTGATTCCCGAGAGGGATGTACTGACTATGTACGCTACCGATTCATTTTACCTTCGATCTCCTTGGTTTGGGACGTATGAAAAATATTAGGTTAACGCAGAATCATGTTACGTTATTTTTAAAATTTTCCCTTTCTTAGCACAAGCACAGCTGAGAAGCTTGATGCATGTACTCCATAACGCGTTAAAAATAACGCATTTAATCACACTTTCAATTCCAAGCAAACGGGAACTTTTGTCAATGCATGATTTCCTGGTACATCCATTACACTGATGCACACATCACAGCTACAAAAATGTTAGAGTCGGAATAAAGCGCGTTCCTCGACTGATCATTTCGACTTCCCGAAGCCTTGATAAAAGCATGGTTTTGTGCACACTGAAAAGCAAGCAAAATTAGATGCATTACAGAAAGCGGACTTTGTGGCTCTTACTGGGGATCATTGGACTTCCGTGACCGTTAGTAATTCTAAATACATCTAATTACAAAATGTTCAATGATCACACTGTTTTAGCCTAATGTACAAAATAATTTTGGCTAATGTTACTCAGAGTTTAAAGAGTAAGCTGGTCAAATTACCTTTTATGTTTCTGACTTATTTTTTAAGAAGAAAAACTGCACTTTATGGTGAAATTTTGGTTATTATTATTTAAAGACAATACTATTCTATACTAAATGTACTTAAAGTACTTAAACTACCACTTTATTTTTAAGTCTGCCCAATTTTAACCAGGGATGATATTTTTGTTTCTGTTTTGAATTCAAATGCAGTTTAAAGGCTTTTTTTCAGAAATTAAAACAGCTTCAGTTTACAATATTCATGTCCATGTCTATTATTTGATTCTGTAAGCCCACTAAAACCGTTTTAAATAAAAAAAAACATTTGCGATTTGGGGCAAATTTACGTGATTACATACTGATTAATCAAGATTAATTCTTACACAGCCTCTAATTAATTGGATTAATTTTTTAATCGAGTCCCACCTAATATATATATATATGTAGATATATATATGTAGATTTGTATATATATGTGTATATACAGTATATATGTAGATATGTATATGTTGTATATACAGTATGTATATATATGTGTGTGTATATATACAGTATGTGTATATATGTATATGTATATATATGTTTATATATGTGTCTGTGTGTGTGTGTATATATGTATATATATATATATATATATATGCCAGCAACACTCATATCAATAACAAAACAATTACATTAACAATCATCTTACGTTATTTTTAAAATGTTTGCTTTTCTTTTTCATAACTTCTTTTACACACTACTTCTCCGCTGCGAAGCGCGGGTATTTTGCTATATATATATATGACAGCAACACTCATCACTCACAACAGTGACAAAACAATTACATTGACAATCATGTTACGTTATTTTCAAAATGTTTCCTTTTCTTTTCATTGCTTCTTTAACACACTACTTCTCTGCTGCGAAGCACGGGTATTTTGCTAGTATACTAATAAAAGGCAAAGCCCTCACTGACTCACTCACTCACTCATCACTAATTCTCCAACTTCCCGTGTAGGTATTCTACGTGTAACGGTCATAACGGTTGACAACGTCCGCCATGTTGAACTTTCTTATTTATGGCCCCATCTTCACGAAATTTGGTAGGCTGCTTCCCTACGCTAACCGAAACCAATGTACATACTTATTTCGGTGGTATGATGCCACTGTCGGCCGCCATATTGAACTTTTCAACGGTCTTTGTTACTTATGGGCCCATCTTCAAGAAATTTGGTACGCGGGTTCCCAACGCTAACTGAATCCTACTTACGTACATATATATACGTCCATAGCCTGCAGCTCGGTCACGTGTGGGCGGCGTTGGTCCCCATCCCAACGCCTCCCATGTTGTTGGCTGCCTGCCTATATAAGGCTGCCCGTCGCTCCAGTCTCTACAATCCGTTCCTTGCTTCGCCACAGGATTCACGTCTCCCTGCTGATAACTACAGCCTTTATGTTTTATTGTTCATTTATTATGATTATAGTTATTGTGTAGGTATTTTAGACTTACTTTACATTGTTCAGGTACCCATTTCCTTTATCATTCCAACCGTAACCCCATTAACATGTCTATCGAGGTGATCAACATTGATCAAAGAACTGTCACTTACCGAGTGGTTTCCATGCCCGGAGATGGCACCTACCTTTTCCATTCTCTTTGTTACATATTGCTCGGCCATATTAGGCTCACTCTTGATATCCGGAGGAGCATTGTGTGTTATGTATTGAATGACTGGGACAGGTTCAAGGTGTGGACTGATGACGGTACAGGAGATAATTATACTACACAGGAGCACTATAAGAGTGAAATGCTTAAGCCCTTCACCTATGCATCTGCATGTGAGTTGATGGCTGCCACTGAATTGTTCGGTTGTCGCTTTCAAGTGTACCGAAATGGCCAAATATTTTACACCTTTCGACAACCGCCAATGCCTCTTAAAACATCTTAGATTGACAGGTGACGATTTCAGTAGTGGACACTCTGATGTTTATGAATGTTTAATCTCTCAAAAGCTGGATGTGAAGTTATTGATGAAACCGGTTGTATACTTACAACGCTTGACAGATGCCGAATGTCTCTTCAACACAAGTCCTACAAATACTGTCGTAATTGAAACAAACCATGAAACTCAAACCGATTATGACAGCAGCAATCCAAGCTGTGAGATTTGAAACAAGATTACTGTTCACATGGCCAACTGTAAGTTGCATGCTCAAGAGTAAGCTCAGCGCACAGCTTGGTCATATTACAACCGGAGGGCCGAACTCACAATGTGGTATACAAAGAGATCCTTAACAAATAATTATTGGTATATTTTCCCTCAGTACTTCCAGGCTGGTATTTTGCTGGTATATTATATATAGTGTATATATATATATATATATATATATATATATATATATATATATATATATATATATATATATATATATATAGAGAGAGAGAGACAGCTATGTAAAAGTTTGGGCACCCCCTGATAGAAACCATATTAATTTATAATTTGCTAAGCTTTTGAAGCAGCAACTTCATTTTAACATACAGTGATCCCTTGCTATATCGCACTTCGACTTTCGCGGCTTCATTCTATCGCGGAATTTAAATGTAAGCATATCTAAATATATATCACGGATTTTTCTCTGGTTCGCGGATTTCTGTGGACAATGGGTCTTTCAATTTATAGTACATGCTTCCTCAGTTGCTTTGCCCAGTTGATTTCATGCAAGGGACGCTATTGCAAGATGGCTGAGAAGCTACCCAATCAGAGCACGTATTACATATTAAATAAAACTCCTCAATGATATACAATATGCTTCCCGTGCGGTGATTCGCATACTTGAAAGCAAAAAACAGCACATATTGATTTTTGATTGTTTGCTTGTCGCTGTCTCTCTCTCTGACATTCTCTGCTACTTACAGAGGGGCTGTTCGCAAACTGGCCTAGAGGATACGGACGCTCCTCTAAAAAATGCTGAAAGATTACCTTCACATTGCTGCCTTCCTTTCAGCTGCTTTGTCCGGTGGTGCCTCGCATACTTAAAAGCCCAAACAGCCCTATTGATTTTTGATTGTTTGCTTTTCTCGCTCTCTCTCTTTCCGACATTCTCTGCTCCTGACGTGCACTCCTTTGAAGAAGAAATGTTTGCATTCTTTTAATTGTGAGACAGAACTGTCATCTCTGTCTTGTCATGGAGCACAGTTTAAACTTTTGACTAAAGGGTGTTATTTCATGTCTAGAGGGCTCTAGTAATGTTAGAAAATGTATTTAGACGGTCGTAAACAGGTTTTCTATGCTCTAACTGCGAAAATATTCGATTTATAAATAAAGAATCCTACTTCGCGGAAATTCATTTATCGCGCAGAGTCTGGAACGGATTAACCGCGATAAACGAGGGTTGACTGTATTTTATACCTTATTGAAACAGCAATATTTCAGTAGTGAAATATTTTTTATTGGACCAAAAGAACCAATTCAATGTGCATTTAAGCAAAAATAGGCAGGTGCATAAATTTGGGCACCCCAAAGGAATAATCCCATCAATATTTAGTAGAGCTTCCTTTAGCTGAAACAACAGCCTGTAGACGCCTCCTATAGCCACTGACAAGTCCCGAAATTCTGGCTTGTGGTATTCTTCCATTCAAAATGCCTCCAGTTTAGTCAGGTTTGAAGGCTTCCGAGCATGGACAGTCTGCTTCAAATCAATCCATACACTTTCAGTGATGTTAAGGTCTGGGGACTGGGATGGCTGATCCTGGGTCCGCTTTTATTCTCAATCTACATGCTTCCGTTAGGTCAAATTATCTCAGGGCACAACGTGAGCTACCACAGCTATGCTGATGACACACAGCTGTACTTATCAATAGCACCTGATGACCCCGATTCTATTGATTCACTAACACAATGTCTGACTTGTATCTCAGAATGGATGAATAGTAACTTTCTCAAGTTAAATAAAGAGAAAACTGGAATCTTAGTGATTAGCAATAATGGATACAATGAGGCTATTAGAAATAAACTGGATACATTAGGATTAAAAGTCAAGACGGAGGTAAAAAGCTTAGGGGTAATTGTTGACTGTAATCTGAATTTTAAATCGCATATTAATCAGATCATTAGGACAGCATTTTTTCACTTAAGAAACATAAGTAAAGTTAGACCTCTTATATCACTGAAAGATGCTGAGAAATTAGTTCACGCTTTGCTTTCAGTCGACTAGATTACTGTAACGCACTCCTCTCAGGACTACCCAAGACATAAATCGTTTGCAACTAGTGCAGAATGCAGCTGCTAGAATCCTAACCAGGAAAAGAAAATCCATAACACATTTCTCCAGTTTTGATGTCACTAGACTGGTTGACTGTGTCATTCAGGATTGACTTTAAAATTCTGCTTATGGTTTATAAAGCCTTAAATAATCTCGCCCCATCTTATATATCGGAATGTCTGACACCTTATATGCCAAATCGTAACCTTAGATCCTCAAATGAATGCCTCCTTAGAATTCCAAGAACAAAGCTTAAAAGAAGTGGTGAGGCGGCCTTATGCTGCTATGCACCTAAAATCTGGAATAGCCTGCCAATAGGAATTCGCCAGGCTAATACAGTAGAGCACTTTAAACACTGCTGAAAACATATTACTTTAACATGGCCTTTTTATAACTTCAATTTAACTTAATTTAACTTAATCCTGATACTCTGTATGTTCAATTCTTCATAATAACTATTCATGGTGGCTCTAAAATCCGTACTGACCCCTACTCTCTCTTCTGATTCTTTTTCCGGTTTCTTTGTGGTGGTGGCCTGTGCCACCTCCACCTACTCAACGCTTCATGATGCTCCTACAATGATGGATGGATTAAAAGGCAGAAGTCTACGTGACCATCATCATCAAGACCTTCCATGAGAACCCTAAATCCAAAAAGGACTATTTCATTTATGTTAGGTAGAATGCCCAGAGGGGAATGGGCAGTCTAATGGTCTGGAATCCCTACAGATTTTATTTTTTTTCTCCAGCCGTCTGGAGTTTTTTTTTCCTGTCCCCCCTGGCCATTGGACCTTACTCTTATTCTATGTTAATTAATGTTGACTTATTTTGTTTTCTTACTGTGTCTTTTATTTTTCTATTCTTTATTATGTAAAGCACTTTGAGCTACTGTTTGTATGAAAATGCGCTATATAAATAAATGTTGTTGTTGTTGTTGTTGATGTGGGACAAACATCTAAAAGTCTCGAACATGAATACAGGAATATCGCAATGCCATCAGAAGGAAAGACCCATGGTCTCTGATTTACACACATACAAGTTCCACTGGACACACAATTAACTGGGACACTGTGAAAGTAAAATTCAGGGCCAATACCAAGAGTGCCAGAGAGCTGGCTGAATCTTGGCTCTCTAATAAAAACACCATTAACAGACACTTGGACTTGAATTCAGCATTTGCAGGCTTAAAAAGAAGCATCCAAATAATAAAAAATGCTTTATAACCAACACCTTCTGAACACCACCATATTAATCCACCCCCTAATAACCTCCACCCACATCCTTCAACTGTTATATATTGCCTTTGAATTCTGTTCATCTAATTATTTTCCTCTGAGGTTGTCGAAAGCTTGGGGATAAAAAACTATTTTAAGATACAGTACATGGCTTATTTTCTCCCTTTGTGGATCTCTACCTACAAATATGCAAACCATATCACAGACCTTCACTTCCATATATATATATATATATATATATATACAGTATATATATCTATATATATATATATATATATATACTAGCAGAATACCTGTGCTTCGCAGCGGAGAATTAGTGTGTTAAAGAAGTTATGAAAAAGAAAAGGAAAATTTTAAAAAATAACGTAACATGATTGTTAATGTAATTGTTTTGTCATTGTCATGTGTACATATATACACACACACATATACTATGGGGTGCCAAGCATGCAAATACATTGATTATGTGAATATATAAAGTCGGCGTCAGAATATATAAAGTCAAAACTTGAATGTATGAAGTCATCGCTGGAATATATAAAGTGAAAACTTGAATATATAAAGTCAGCGTCTATATTCCAACGCCGTCTTTATATATATATAAGTTTTGATTTTATATATTCCAGCGCTGACTTTATATATTAAAGTTTTGACTTTATATATTCAGAAACAAGTTTTGACTTTATATATACCGACGGTGACTTTATATATTCAAGTTTTGACTTTATTTATTCCGACACTGACTTTATATAATCAAGATTTGACTTTATATATTCGGGAATGACTTTATATATAAAACTTTTGACTTTATATAGTTAAATTTAGTCATCATTGCATAACTTTTTCTTTACCATGGAAATATAAAGACTAAATTCAACTTCCATTCCTAACAAAGATATTTCTGGTGACTAAATAGAACCTACTTATATCCAAATTCGAGCTATTGAGCCGTCGCCTGCCTGCCTGAATAAGTCACCCTCGCTTCGCTCTTACTTTTTTACCGTTCATTTAATCATGGCTAGTGGCGGAAAAATTATAAAATGCAAGGAGGATTACACTGAGTATGGCTTTACCAAAACAATTATTGATGGTGAATCGATTATTCATAAAGCTTGAATTGGTGATGTTTTTCTGTGTTAACCTCATATTTTTTCATACTTCTTCTCAAACCAAGGGGGTGCGAGGGTAAAATGAATCGGGAAGCGCTGATCAATGTAATCGGTGTACCAGGAAATCATGCATTGACAGAAGCTCCGCTTTGGTTGTATTGCAAAGTGTGATTAAATGCGTGATTTTTTAACGCGTTATGGAGCACATGCATCGAAGCTTCTCAGCTGTGCTTGTGCTAAGAAAAGGAAACATTTTAAAAATAGCATAACATGATTGTCAATGTAACCTTTTGTAAGTAGTGCCTGGAGGATTCAGTGTGGAGAAACTGTAGAGACAGCGTGTGTATTAACTTGTGGATCTTTCTGTGAGTATTTGGTGGCAGCGTCACAAAGTCGCTTCCGTAACACTGCATGCGGTAGCTGCGGAGCTCAGCTCAGAGTGAAATGAGGTGAATGGGAGGGGAGATGATGACGTGACTCCCCCACCCGCCTTAACTGTCAATCCCCCACAAACACAGTCTCTCAGAATTTGCATAAGCACAGCCCTTTACGTGCAATTTTAACTTAGTTACAAAGTGATCAAAACTCTCGTTTATATCCTGTGTCCTCTCATTAAACTTGTACCCCGCATTACCCGTGGGCATGACAAACGCCAGCAGCAGCCTGCCTATGAACTTAATTTAAACTTTAGGTTTACACCTTGCTTTGTTTCCGAAGTAGCAGCACTCATGAATATGGTTGTACAGTATATGTGACTCACTCGCTTCTTATTGCTTCGCTGCCTTCTCAATTACATAATGCATGTTTTCTTCAGCGCTTTTTGGAGGTCTTCCTGGTCTTCTACGCACTGAGTTGACAGTCAGTTCACGTGATTACATGGGAGGCGTGATGATGTCACATGAAACTCCGCCCCCCACGGCTTTCAAACTCAACTCCATTACAGTAAATGGAGAAAAATACCTTCCAGTTATGACCATTACGCGTAGAATTTCAAAATGAAGCCTGCCCAACTTTTGTAAGGAAGCTGTAAGGAATGAGCCTGCCAAATTTCAGCCTTCTACCAACACGGGAAGTTGGAGAATTAGTGATGAGTCAGTGAGTGAGTGAGTAAGTGAGTGAGTCAGTCAGTGAGGGCTTTGCCTTTTATTAGTATAGATATACAAATATACAGGGATGCAAAAGTTTGGGCAACCTTGTTAATAGTCATTATTTTCCTGTATAAATCGTTGGTTGTTACGATAAAAAATGTCAGTTAAATATATCATATAGGAGACACACACAGTGATATTTGAAAAGTGAAATGAAGTTTATTGGATTTACAGAAAGTGTGCAATAATTGTTCAAACAAAATCAGGCAGGTGCATAAATTTGGGCACCGTTGTCATTTTATTGATTCCAAAACTTTTAGAACTAATTATTGAAACTCAAATTGGCTTGGTAAGCTCAGTGACCCCTGACCTACATACACAGGTGAATCCTATAATGAGAAAGAGTATTTAAGGGGGTTAATTGTAAGTTTCCCTCCTCCTCTAATTTTCTCTGAAGAGTAGCAACATGGGGGTCACAAAACAACTCTTAAATGACCTGAAGACAAAGATTGTTCACCATCATGGTTTAGGGGAAGGATACAGAAAGCTGTCCCAGAGATTTAAGCTGTCTGTTTCCACAGTTAGGAACATATTGAGGTAAAGGAAGACCACAGGCTCAGTTCAAGTTAAGGCTCGAAGTGGCAGACCAAGAAAGATTTCGGATAGACAGAAGCGAATGGTGAGAACAGTCAGAGTCAACCCACAGACCAGCACCAAAGACCTACAACATCATCTTGCAGCAGATGGAGTCACTGTGCATCGTTCAACCATTCAGCGCACTTTACACAAGGAGATGCTGTATGCGAGAGTGATGCAGAGGAAGCCTTTTCTCCACCCACAGCACAAACAGAGCCGCTTGAGGTATGCTCAAGCACATTTGGACAAGCCAGCTTCATTTTGGAATAAGGTGCTGTGGACTGATGAAACTAAAATTGAGTTATTTGGGCATAACAAGGGGAGTTATGCATGGAGGAAAAAGAACACAGCATTCCAAGAAAAACACCTGCTACCTACAGTAAAATATGGTGGTGGTTCCATCATGCTGTGGGCTGTGTGGCCAGTGCAGGGACTGGGAATCTTGTCAAAGTTGAGGGACGCATGGATTCCACTCAGTATCATCAGATTCTGGAGACCAATGTCCAGGAATCAGTGACAAAGCTGAAGCTGCGCCGGGGCTGGATCTTTCAACAAGACAACGACCCAAAACACTGCTCAAAATCCACTAAGGCATTCATGCAGAGGAACAAGTACAACGTTCTGGAATGGCCATCTCAGTCCCCAGACTTGAATATAATTGAAAATCTGTGGTGTGAGTTAAAGAGAGCTGTCCATACTCGGAAGCCATCAAACCTGAATGAACTAGAGATGTTTTGTAAAGAGGAATGGTCCAAAATACCTTCAACCACAATCCAGACTCTCATTGGAACCTACAGGAAGCGTTTAGAGGCTGTAATTTCTGCAAAAGGCGGATCTACTAAATATTGATTTAATTTCTTTTTTGTGGTGCCCAAATTTATGCACCTGCCTGATTTTGTTGGAACAATTATTGCACACTTTCTGTAAATCCAATAAACTTCATTTCACTTCTCAAATATCACTGTGTGTGTCTCCTATATGATATATTTAACTGACATTTTTTATCGTAACAACCAACGATTTATACAGGAAAATAATGACTATTAACAAGGTTGCCCAAACTTTTGCATCCCACTGTATATATATATATATATATATATATATATATATATATATATATATATATATATATATATATACTCAGCAAAAAAAGAAACGTCCTCTGACTTTCAACTGTTTTTACTTTCAGTAAACTTAATGTGTAAATATTTGTATGAACACTAAAAGAGTCAACACCATAAGACATAAACTAAAAATGTTTCACAATGTGTCCCTGAATGAAGGGAGGCCACCAGTTGCTTGAAGTACTACAGTGCATCTCCTCCTCATGGACTGGACTAGATTTGTCAGTTCTTGCTGTGAGATGTTACCCCACTCTTCCACCAAGGCACCTGCAAGTTCCTGGACATTTCTGGGGGGAATGGCCCTAGCCCTCACTCTGCGATCCAACAGGTCCCAGACGTGCTCAATGGGATTGAGATCCGGGCTCTTCCACTGCGAGGATGATCAGCTGTCCTTCCTGTCTCCCTGTAGCGCTGTCTTAGGCGTCTCACAGTGTGGACATGGCAATTTATTGCCCTAGCCACATCAGCAGTCCTCATGCCTCCCTGTATGGCAAGCCAAATTATCATTCAGAGATATCTTTAAAACATTTAAAGACATCTTGAACACATTTAAAGATATCTCTAAATTTTTAAAGATATCTCTAAATATTTCCAGATATCTTTAAATCATTTGAGATATCTCTTAATCACTTCAAGATATCTTTAAATGATTTGCAGATATCTTTAAATGAATTACAGATATCTTTAAATGAGTGCTTGCGTATTTAAAGATATTTAAAGATATCTTTAAATGAATTACAGATATCTTTAAATCACTTCCTCTTTATTTAAAGATATCTTTAAATGAATTACAGATATCTTTAAATAACTTCCTCTTTATTTAAAGATATCTTTAAAACGAATTACAGATATCTTTAAATCACTTCCTCTTTATTTAAAAGTTGTACTCATTATTCAAAAATCACATCACTTCCAGTGAAAGGCTTCCGTTAATCGTTCGTTTATTATTGAATTACAAATATACTTGTATTTCTGTTTTCCAACGTGTGAGTAGTGCAGTGTCACAATCACGCCCCAGAGGTAATGCTCAACATTCATTTTATAGTAATTTTTCAGAGTTTTAATCATATATAGCACCGTTTCACACAAAATATCAATGGCAGCTGCCGCACGTTTGGGTTTCTTAGTTCGAATAAAGGCGGTCGTTTCCAGTCCGATATTTTACCTTTTTATTCTGGCGTTAGGATTTTTTTCCATATTTTTTTGTCCATGTGTGTAGAATATGAAATAAGAGAAATATTGTTTGCGCCGTTTATGTTTGCTGTGCATAAGTTTCTCGCAGCGCTTGTTATTTACTTATTTATATGAAAGTCAATTTCGACATGTTCATCATGCGGCTTTCCAACGTAGACGACATTTAGATAAATGTGTGCTTATGTGTACTGTTTAGCTTTCCTTTTGCAGATCACATGTCAAGAGAGAGGGGTGAAGTCCAGCGAGTGTTAGCCCAGGCGCTGACATTCGTACATCAAGCAGAAGAAGAACTTGGAGCAGACATGGAAGGGCAGAACTCGGCTGCAGATTCTGAAGCGGCCGCATTTGTTCGCGAAACTAGAGCCTTATTTCAAAGACGTTTCAACTGCAGAGACGAATCACAGAAGAGGAGGTGATGACTAAATAACTTCCAAGTCGTGATACGGAATAATTCACTTCATAATTAAAAATCGCCCGTTTATCACGATTAATTAATTAATTAATCATCAATTAATCACTTTCCTTTGCAAGTTTGTCAGTCAGTCCGTCGGTCATTAATTATAATAAGCGCATACTAACAAACGTGTTTTGTATTAGTGTTAAACTAATTCGTGAAACATAACCTCCCACTGTATTTTTATAGGCAGAAAATATAAAGGACGGGTTAGAGGCGATATTTGGAAAAGTAACTTGTTTCTGTTACAAAAACACAATGAAGACTTTGTCCCTCCACCATTAGAAATGGCCAGGTTGACAAGAAATGGTTTAGGTTAGTAATTTTAATTTACAGTATATGTGTCTATATTTTGGCAGGTAAAGTATAAATTGTATTAATTATGAAGTGATTTCAACATCTGTAATTACACAGTCTATAACTAAAATCTCAAAAAGTGTTGTAAAATGTAATATTACAAAGAAATGGCTGTAGTTAACAATTTTAAATATTGCAGGTGTTCCTAAACATGAACAGCCTGGTTCTACTGAAAGATATGGCTCAAAGTCAATAATTCAAAGGAAATGGAATTTTTCTCGTTTTGAGAACTTTGTACAGGATAGCTTTCCTGAAGCACCATTGCATTTGACCGGCTTCACCTTTGCAAAAGCAGAAAAAGGCAGACGTCTTAAAAAAACTTGCTGCAACAACAATACATGATTTAGAATTGGAAATTGGAAAAGGGAAGATTTTTGTAGTTCCTGGACGAGATCTACCTCTACCAGTTCAGGTTTGTTTTGTAAGCAAACTTGTATTATAAATTAATATTGATAATATAAGTGTGAATATTTTTTTATTTGTTTCATTTTCACAGTACCATTTTGCAAAAGAAATCAACAGGCATCTATCTATCACATATAGTGCCTATTTATCCACAAACATGTACTGTACATGCATTATATAGCTGCTAGCATAATTTTTATATTGTCATACAGCTGACAGAAGCAGGAATGTCCTCAGTTACTTTGGCTGACAGACCTGAAACCAACTTGCAAAATGAAGGTCAGACCCAATTAGAAGAAGTGCATGATGCTTTGAGCTCAGAAATTCATCATGTAGGGAACAACCAGGAGAGGCTAAATGTCAATGTACAGACTATAGAAGGCAGTCATCCCCAACATGAGGTAAGGGTATATTTCACAGTACTTCTTTAAGAAGTTGATAAAGTGTGCCAGCAGCTGGCAGGAGTTTACCAGGCAAAGGCACCACTAAAATGAAATATGGTGGGTGTTTGCAGTTGAATGTACTTTGACAGTAGGAGTGGTCCCAATCTGTATATACTTATAATGTATAGATGTCTTGTACAGCATTAGAGGGGGTCATTTGCAAAAGGAAGTAAAGGTTGTGGCCTAGTGCCGGCCCAGCCCCTGGAAACTACCTGCTAGTCAGGGCCACCTCATAAGTTGCATACATTTCTCTATACTGAAATACCAAGATTCATTATTTAAAATTCTAAGATTAATAAGAGGATATCTCTTGTATGTTTGTTAGATAGAGAATGCAAGTGTGGTTTATGTATTCTTTACAGATGAAGCATTACAATGTGAATATTATACTGTATTGCAATTACTTAAAATGTGTTTTAACTATACCTAGACTGCATTTTTTCTAAAATTGTATTTATTTAGTAAAGCAAAAATGTATTTTAGGGTTATATACACTATTTATTTTTAGACTCCTGTCTTAGATGTTGAAGTTAGAGAAGAGTCAGTTCAGAGAGTAGCAGATGTTACAAACCAACCAGAGGTATTCAAACATTTTCACATTTTTGTTTAATAATAAAAGAATATGCTAAAAACATAGTGCATGTTTGTTTGTATTACAGAATTGTACAAATTTACCAATCTAAAGCAAGTTTAATTTGAAAATCACTTGTGTATAAATAGAAAAAATGTGTACATTTTCACATTGTGTTCCAATGTAAACCTTAATGTAAAAATAGAGAGAAAATTCAGGATTCTTTAACCTGATATTAATTAAAAACATCCTTTTAATAACACCATAGGATTAGGTTTTACAGTAGGAGCTGCAATTCTGAAACCAAAGACAAAATACTGTACTGTAGTTCTAGCAAGAGGTATATATCTTTAAGCTCATAAATTCTGGTACAGTTATAAAACCTCTATGGTTTCAAGCATTTAGTTTCTTATTAATCTTTATTTAAGTTTATAAGTACAAGGATTTATTAATAAACCATTCTACTTTAGGTAAAATTTGGGGTTTACTTTTTAGTTTCAGTTGTTATCTCTGACTACTGAGGCAGCAACAGCAGCACCACCACCTTCTCCTTTTGCATATGTAAATACTGGGACTCCAACAGTACGTATCACAGTTCATCTTTTCTCTGTCACATTCTGTTCTTGTCTACTGCAGTGTTTTCTAGTGCACCAGGATAAACTAAATGGTCTTTTATAAAAGAGAAGAAAAAACTATATTTATTAAATGATGTGTTTTTTTTTTTTAGCATATTCATTTTTTGTTAAGGAGAGTTATACATTCTTTTAACTCATTGTGTAGTAAATTTACTAAAACAAAGAATTATGAGAGGGGTGTAGGGTGCAGTTTGGAGGTTAGTTTTCCATTAGAACTGTGGTTATTAAATAATAATTAATACTGTGCTTCTTGTGTGGTCTGCATTTTCAGTTTATTTATTTATTTATTTGTTTATTTATTTTTGTAAGATCCAAATACACCAGTCACATTCTGAGGAAAAGGAGTTGGATCTTAAACAAGGTAATATTACCATTCACTCAAAATGTTTTAGCTCTTGAGTGATAAAAGAAAGAAGAAAAAGGTAGTATAGCAAATAATACAAATGTATTCTAAGACCTTAGTTTATACTATTTTTCTGTTAGGGTAAACTGCATCTGTTTCCCTCACAAAAAACTTTAGTTGACTTCTCATTTTTATAATAATAATTTTAAAGTAACAGCAATTTCAGCATATTGCTAGATATATTATTTTGGCTTCAGTTCCACCTCAACAAATGACCTTTAAGAATACCTTTAGAGTAGGTTTCAAAGTTCTAATTACAAACCTTGAAAGATACCTATGCTACACCATGTTCTGTCATCTTACCACTTCCTACTGATCTGATGATACTGTTACATTGTTATACAACTCAGAACTTTTTCTAGCCAGTCTTCAAATAATACAAGATATGAGGTAAAAAATAAACAGCTTTTTTTGAGATGCACTTTTCACATTGTTTTTAATGTGTTGAAGGTTTTTCTGAATTGGAATTGCTTGTTGAAGATGAAATTTGTATCAGCATAAGAAGAGAAAAATCTTAGAAGATGTTCAAGCAATCTATAGTAAAACTGACATTCTGAACAAACGTTTACGTGTAAAGTTAATGGATGAGGAGGGTGATGACTTTGGAGGCTTAACAAAAGACCTTTTCTCTTCCTTTTGGAATAAGGCTTTTACTGAATGGTTTAAAGGGGAAGATGCCCTTGTTCCTTGTCTTCCTATAAACCAGTTCTCTGAAGCTCCTGGCATATTCTCTGTTGTTGGCAAAGTACTGTCACATATGTGTCAGCTCATCCATTGTATACCACCTCAGTTCTGCAGGTCAACTCTGCTTTCCATTGTGTTTAATACCTCCACTATAGACAGTGGAATACTGTTAGATGATTTTTTGTTGCATGTAACAACAGCAGAGCGTAGCCTACTGTGGAAAGCTTTGAAAGATTTTACTGCAGTCAGTGCACCTGAAAAACATGACCTTAATTTTTTTTCAGTTCATGGCATGTATACTCTTCCTTCTACATCCAATTTTAAAAGTCAGCTGCTTTTAGTTGCACAAAATGAACTTATTATAAAGCCAATGTATTTGAATACATTCATTCGGCAATCAATACCACAAGTACACATGGCAATATTTTGGTCACAGCTAGACACAGACCTCATTTCTTATTTGTACTGGAAGGAGATGCCAACTGTAGATCGTGTTTTACAATGCCTTACTACATGTGAACCTGACTTAAGACCTGAAGAAGATGTAGTCTATTATTACCTACGTGACTTTATTAAGTCACTGGACCTAGATGACATGTGTAAATTTCTTCAGTTTGTAATTGGTTCCCCACTGTTACCATATGATGGGATAAAGGTATCTTTCAATAGACTAAGTGGCACACAACGTAGACCTATTGCACATACATGCAGCAATATAATAGAAATTCCTGTAACTTACACATCTGTGCAGGAATTTAGACGGGAAATGAGGTCTGTTTTGTATTCGGATGAAGCATTTACAATGACAATGTTGTAATTTTTTTTTTTTTTTTCTTAAATATAGTAACTATATAGTAATATAGTTCCAGGTGCCTGTTTCAGCAAACTGCAGTGCTGAAAGAAACAGACATAATATATACTTAGATTTCAGAAAGATGAAAAGGTTTTGAAAATCACACATTATTGTAATAATCTCAAATAAAAATGTCCAGTTTTTCATGTTTATTTGTTACACACATTGTTAAAATTACATATTTCAGAAACAACATTATGTTGTTTAACTACAATTGTCATTATTACAATGTTGTTTCATAAAGTTGGAAGTCAAATATGTATAGTTTTTGCTGTTTGTATTACCCTCAAACAAACTGTATCTCTTTCAAACTGGAAGTGATATGTAATTTTTACAAGAATAATGTGAAGTTTTATGTATGATACAATTTATAATTATTAATATTTTTGGTAAAGTGCTTAATAATATTGTTTTAAATCCAAATAAATTGGTATCTGACAACAATGCACAACATTATACTGAGTAATTTTTTGGAAAAAATGTTTGTTTTCTTCATGTCTGTCGGTGAATTAAAGTTCGTACTGCTGCCTGATAGCACCACACCATATTGAGTGGTAACTCTGAGCTGGCCTTGGGTGAGTGAGTGAGCGTGTGTGTGTGTGTGTGTGTGTGTGTGTGTGTGTGTGTGTGTGAGTGGGCCCAGCCTGTAAAAGGCAGACATCCAATTCAAGTGTTGTTTCTATGTTGTTCTCATTTCTTCTGATGGTACAATCAAATAACAAATTTAAATGCATTGCCTATGCAAGCTTGGATCCCCTGCATAACTGTGGAGTAGTTCACCCTTACCACTCAAATAAGATTCCCCCTCTTCCCTTCTGTGACCTCTCCCTCCTGCAGTTTTAACCTTAAACACCAACCTTCCTCCAGACTCAATAAACTCTTGTTGTAAAGTGGTTTTTAAATCCGGTCATGGTGTCACAGACAACTTGCAGTAGTGCCAGGTGCAGCAGACTAGAAAAGTCTTTGGTGGGTTTTTGGATCCTTAAACTCTAGGGTGTGCAAGGAAGGGCCTTGTCTGTCTCCTTAGGTAAAAGGGTTAGAATGGCCCCATATGTTACTTATAGAAATGTTTTTGCTTTTCAAGCATTCTTTCCATGGTCACACTCTTGTTTCTGATGAGAAAGCTAGGTATCCTAGTCTACTGTTAGGAGGAGCTCCATACTGTATGCTTCTATCCACATCACCTCTCAGTTACATTGAATTTATTGTCGTAATTTACTTTCATTACCTGAGTTTTATTGTGCAGTTCAAAATGGAACATATTAAACTGAAAGACTACAGACATGCATCCTTAACATTTTACATCATGAAAACTACGTAAACAGTTGAAGTTACCTACCTCAGACATGTGGTGAAAACAGCACCTCATCCAAAGCACTTTGCCTGTTAGATGCACATTTGTGTAGGCAACATCAGTCTGTTATACAGGTCCTTCATTTATTTGGATCGGGCATGCAGACACAAGGCCCATGTTCTTCACCTGTGTGGTGCCTTTCACAACACTACTGTAATATCAGCTAAGATCAGTGAAAATGGGTGGTTGCTGTGTGTCTTGGATTTCTGACAATAAATGGAGCACTATTTGAGGCTACATAACAGTGTGCAAGGTTAAAAGTTTGGTA
>NC_053163.1:118645873-118688373 GCF_016835505.1 Polypterus senegalus | reverse complement strand
GCTCACAAGCCGAAAAAGCCTGGGCACCCCTGCTTTAGGGGGTGCTTTGAACACAAGCATGTTGCTTTTTTGTACCAAAGTAGTATGAAGTACTTCAGTCCTTACAGATCAAATGACAGAAATACAGAACACAAATAAGGGAACCCAAGAGAGAACAGTGTACTTCTAGTGTCAATTACTTTAAAAATCTGAAAAATAGCCCTCTATTTTTACGTTTTAGTATTGTGATAAAGATAACTGCCATGCCATAGTAAAATAAAATAAATCAAACTTCAATGGAAAAAATAATCCTTACATTTTCAAAACTAACCGTTCCCTTCTACAGGGCATACCTATTTCTTCGCACTCAACTGCTATATAAATGTTGCTCAGTTTCTTACCATGGCTCCAACTCCATAGGCAGCAGCAGCTGCAGGTGCAAGGGCATGGTAGGGGTCAGTTGTGTAAACCCGTCCATAACTAGAAAAGCAAAGCAGATATTCAAATATTCAGTATGTTACAAACAGAAAGGAAAATGTTTACATTTTACATAGAATAGGTACTTGCTTATTTCAACACCGTGTACAAAATAATATTTTTGACTACATCTTGAATTGCTTATTTAGAGACTCAGAATATATATATTTTTTTTTAATTCTGACAAAAATACCTTTACCTTTCACCGCATTGCTTGCTCTTCGAATCGAATAATCAATAGAGATACAGTGGGTACGGAAAGTATTCAGACCCCCTTCAATTTTTCACTTTTTGTTATATTGCAGCCATTTCCTAAAATCATTTAAATTAATTTTTTTCCTCATTAATGTACACACAGCACCCCATATTCACAGACAAAAAAATAATTTTTGAAATTGTTGCAGATTTATTAAAAAAGAAAAACTGAAATATCACATGGTCCTAAGTATTCAGACCCTTTGCTGTGACACTCATATTTAACTCCGGTGCTTTCCATTTCTTCTGATCATCCTTGAGATCACCTTCATTTGAGTCCAGCTGTGTTTGATTATACTGATTGGACTTGATTAGGAAAGCCACACACCTGTCTATATAAGACCTTACAGCTCACAATGCATGTCAGAGCAAATGAGAATCATGAGGTCAAAGGAACTGCCTGAAGAACTCAGAGACAGAATTGTGGCAAGGCACAGATCTGGCCAAGGTTACAAAAAAATTCTGCTGCACTTATGGTTTCCCAAGAGCACAGTGGCATCCATAATCCTTAAATGGAAGACGTTTGGGACGACCAGAACCCTTCCTAGAGCTGGCCGGCCGGCCAAGCTGAGCTATTGGGGCAGAAGAGCCTTGGTGAGAGAGGTAAAGAACCCCCCAAAGATCACTTTGGCTGAGCTCCAGAGATGCAGTCAGGAGATGGGAGAAAGTTGTAGAAAGTCAACCATCAGTGCAGCCCTCCACCAGTCAGGGCTTTATGGCAGAGTGGCCTGTCGGAAGCCTCTCCTCAGTGCAAGACACATGACAGCCCGCATGGAGTTTGCTAAAAGACACCTGAAGTACTCTGACATGGTGAGAAATAAGATTCTCTGGTCTGATGAGACCAAGATAGAATTAAGGCCAAAAAGTTCTAAGCGGTATGTGTGGAGACAACCAGGCACTGCTCATCACTTGTCCAATACAGTCCCCACAGTGAAGCAAGGCGGTGGCAGCATCATGCTGTGGGGGTGTTTTTCAGCTGCAGGGACAGGACGACTGGTTGCAATCGAGGGAAAGATGAATGCGCCAAGTACAGGGATATCCTGGACAAAACCTTCTCCAGAGTGCTAAGGACCTCAGACTGGGCCGAAGGTTTACCTTCCAACAAGACAATGACCCTAAGCACACAGCTAAAATAATGAAGGAGTGGCTTCACAACAACTCTGTGACTGTTCTTGAATGGCCCAGCCAGAGCCCTGACTTAAACCCAATTGAGCATCTCTGGAGAGACCTAAAAATGGCTGTCCATCAATGTTTACCATCCAACCTGACAGAACTGGAGAGGATCTGCAAGGAGGAATGGCAGAGGATCCCCAAATCCAGGTGTGAAAAACAAGGGTGCTTCTACTAAATACTGAGCAAAGGGTCTGAATATTAGGACCATGTGATATTTCAGTTATTCTTTTTTTTTGTCTGTCAATATGGGGTGCTGTGTGTACATTAATGAGGAAAAAAAATTAATTTAAATGATTTTAGCAAATGGCTGCAATATAACAAAGAGTGAAAAATTGAAGGGGGTCTGAGTACTTTCCGTACCCACTGTATATAAAAATGTGCTAATTAATTTAGCACTGATGAGACAGAATCAAGGATTGACCATAAGAAATTTGTTGATAACTGTTGAAATTATTTTACTATCAGCTTGCTTAATTT
Source organism: Polypterus senegalus (assembly GCF_016835505.1). Lineage (NCBI taxonomy): Eukaryota > Metazoa > Chordata > Cladistia > Polypteriformes > Polypteridae > Polypterus > Polypterus senegalus. Next base: position 118,686,012 of record NC_053163.1, on the reverse strand, counting down.
TTTAGCCTCCTGCACCCCTACATGTTGAACACACATCTTTCAGTTTTCCGCTGCTTGCATTTTAGGGCCACTACATTTCATTCATAACTGGTTTATGCTAAACTTAAACTGTGACAGTTTTTCACCACATCCCCGCTCAAGAAAGGATCTGACACAACAACAAGGCTTATTGACTAGCAATGGTTTAAAAAAATTTTGTTGAATTTATTAAAAACAAGTAACATTCCGTACAAGCAAGTCCAAACACAGCTGTTAATGTATTAGGAGAGACTGACACCAAGACTGTCTGATAGGCATTTAAAGACTTTGGTCCAGAATGTTAATTTGGTGCATCTCCAAAACATACGGCCCAATGAGGCTGGAGCTTGCCAATAGTGTAGTAAAGGCAATTACAGTTTGTTTGTCCTTCTCCACTTTAAGCCCATCTGGAAGTACACCAAACACAGCTGTCAATGGATTAGGAGGGATTGTGACACCAAGACTGTCTGAAAGGCATTTAAAATTTTGAAGTACTTCCTACATTGGTTCCATATTCTGAGTGAATGAAGCACAATTGGGTTGTCAGTATATTGACGATAACTTGTATTTACTGGGGTAGAAAGCAAGGAATATAAAGAAGTTATTCAGGATTTTATTTCTATTGCAGACCAAGCCTGTGTGTGTTCAACCACTGTTGGTTCTTCCTCAGAGGTAGAACCAGATACTGTACATCTGGTGTTCCTTAATTTTAAGGGTAAACCATCAATTGCAAAAAATTCATAGACCCACATCTACAACATGATACTAGAAACAAACAAAACAAAATCATTTGGTGTTTTTACTTTGATCCGCGTCAACTTATTTTAATATACTGGACATACAGTAAGTAGCAATATAATCAGAACATGAAATGCAATATATATATATATTTGACAATTCTGTACTTTTTCCTAAGCAGCTACTATTTTGAGAAATACTTTCTAACCCCCTCCCCCCAAGTCTTCCAGCATGTCATGACCTAATAAATACAAATTTATCAAAGTACTCTGGACTAGTATAAATGTTTGGGATTTAGAAGTGGGGGAGAAAAGCAGAAGAAAAAAGTAAGCAAACCAATCAAATAAAAAAAAAAAAACTTCCTAAGGAGAATGCACAGTATCCTGTGTGTATTCTGTGATAAAAATAGGACCATGGTAAGCTGTGTAGTATGGTGGTCAAAACATTGGAATGTTAAAGATAACGTAGCAAATTGACTCAAGGAAGTCACTTAACCTGACAATAATTAAAATGCAACAGTACTTTATGCCTGAATCACAAGCTGTATTCGATAAAAGAATTTGGTAAATACTGGTTATAGAATTTTACATAATGAGTCATATCAAATTTATGGTGTCTTGCAAGTGATGAAAAATAACAAACCCTCACCACCATCCAAACCTATGAAGCCTGCAAGTAATAGGCAGGGTTAATATTAGGAGCACTTTAGTTTGAAACTGGAGACTACAGGTTTTCATTACAACATACTAAATTGTTTTTTAATCTACAAGATAATTCATGATTTTCCTAAGTTTAATACCCTATTTTCAAAATCTGTGAAAGGCAGAACATATATAATTATGATATAGTTTGTAAAACTATTTTTCAGAGCCAAGACTGCCTTTGTAACTTAACCAGGAAAACCACTTTTAAGTAAAAAATAGATTATAATGAAACAGAATATGGAGAATTCAGGTGAATTTAGCTTTAACATGATCAACAGCAGCCTTGGAGAGAATCTCACGAGCAGGTTGAATCATATACCTGTCACTGTAGGCAGCAGCAGCTGCTGCAGCAGTTGCTCCAGTTACAGCAGCAGCTGGCTGAGCATATCGGTAAGCAGCATAGCCACCCTAGGAAAAAAGATAAAATTAACAACTTAAGGAAATAATGCAGTTGTGTCAGAATACAAGAAAGCAGCCAAAACAGAGAGAAGCTCTCACTAAAACTGATGCATATCCAAGCATTCTTTTCATGTCTCAAGAGAAAACAGCTTAAAGTAAAAACATGTCAGAAGAAACACAAATGAAAAGAAATATTTCAAGAACCAAAAAAAAAAAAAAAAACAAACAAACAAAAACAACCCTTGGCATGCTTGAGCAGAATTGAAAAAAAGCTCTGCTTAACAGCAGTGATTCTAAATTTTGTGCAGCTTTACTCACAGGTCAAGCTTGACATAAAGTAACGTTTACCATTTGAGATGCTATAGAAACAATCATATTCATGGACATAAAAAATGCATGAAATGGAACAGGAAAGGGTAAAGCAAAGATTATTAATAAAGCAAAAGACAGGCAAGACTGTTTAATCATTGTATCTGTATAACAGCATCAAGCGAAAATTAAAAATTAAAAACAAAACTCTAAACGAATGGCTGGTTTCAGATCAAAATCATTCTGTAATTTAAATAAAAATCATGACAAACAAACCCAATTCCACAATAGTGGGAAGGGGTGGGAAGATGTCAATTTAGAATAAAACACCACTTAACCACAAATTAAATATATGAAGGATGATTTCAAACTTGCACTTGCTTAATTCAATCTATTCAATGCTAACAACTACTTAAAAGAGGAACAGAAACATTTATAAATCAACTGTCAGCCATACCCAAAAGCCTGTAGACTTTCACTGAGCTTCACACACAACTTTGACCAATCTAGTAAGCTAATTTCAAAAACACAGATTCTCAAACAAAAAACATAGCAGCATCACTTAAGCTATTAATCAATTCTTACACTGATCACGATTTCTAAAACAGAACAAATGAATTAACACAGGTAAAACACCCATGCCATGCCATGTTTTCTTACATTACACTTGCAATTATTTATCTGGCTAATGCCTTAATCCAAGAAAATTTATAACATTTGGGATACACTTGGTTATTTACCCAACAAAACCTCCCCCTCTGTCCCCCCTGCCCCTACCCCCCACAATTTGGAGCAAAGGCAGGCGATGTGACTTTCTTATGGTCACACAATGTCAGTAGCAGGATTTGAACTCACAGATGCAGGGTTTGAAGTCCAAGGCCTTAACCACTATGCCACAATGTCTGCAATGTTAACCAATCCAAATGAAAATGACTTAATATCCATCTTGCTCAAGCTATAGCAGGTCATAAATAACATTGAATAGTCTGATGCAAATAATCAGTAGCACAAAACATACCATGATTAACTCTCTCACAAAAATAATCAAAAGCAAAGAAAGGTGACAGAAATGGTATAACCCATTATGTTGACACCTGCAGTGATTGCACATAAGGAAACACAAATTAGGGAATGGCCTTTTTACTCTACCTTTGCTTTTTAATATATTTATTTTCCAAACCTGATTGTTCTGTTCAAGGTTACAGGAGATTAACTGCCCCCAGTAACATCATGCACAGATCTGTGTGCATCCTCAAAATATGCCCCAGTCTACTGCAATGCACATTCTTTCACACATGTAAATACTGTAAAGGTGATAAATAAGTAGTGTCCACAGGTCCATCTAAGTGGTCTGCTATTAGTAACCTGCATAGAAACATTTGCTACAATAGGATGTTTAATGCACCCTTCATAAGGGAAAACATCCTCGGAATGTTATTAATTATACAAAAAAATATTCACTGTATTTGCGGAACTGTAAATTGAAAAAGTGCAAGTGATGGCTCAAATTTGCATAGATATTGTTGAATACAATCACTTAAATTTGCATAACAGCAGGTTGATTGATGCCACATAAGAGTGTCCGCACATTTCAAGGAGCCATACATGAGGGGCTTGTCCCCATCTCCATATTCACAATTGTTTGTGACAATATTTTTGCAGAAAATTTAAAATGCTGACAATGTACCATAGATTATTCCCTTAAACCATACATTTTTAAGCATCACCTAGACACTTGCATATATAGGCTCCCCCATAAAAATTTTACTATTTAACTATTTCCCAGTGTATATCACTGTATGTTTAAAACCAAGTACTAATTAATGATATTACTGTTGTCATGCTAACACTGATTACAAAAGAAACTGTTGTGCAATGTTATGCAAGACGTAAAGAGAATAAAACTAGGGTATGTATCTCTGAAAAAGTGGACCAAGCATAAAAACCTGTGACCCAAGTAATTAATAATTACAGAACAAGCATCAATACATCAAAACACAGACTAAAGAGATCATTAAAAATACAATATACATATCTTTATGAAGCATGACATTTGTTGTTCAATAAGCAAACAAGCTACCTGCATAACAAAACTCCCTCACATATCACCTCTGTTTTTGTGAGCACTCAGTTCCACATGAATCAAGTATTACATAGACAAGTTCTAGAACAGAAACACAACCATGCCATTTAGAATCTCACACCAGTACCTGACAGTTCTGATGTAAGGCACTTTAAGAGATCAGAGTTACAGTCAGATGATCTCCAGTTTACGCTAACTGGAATGACTGCCTTTTTGCAAGCAATGAAAAATACAAATCACTATGAGATCTCTGTTGTACAGAAAACCACTGCAAGTGTGATCAAGTTCACCGGCAGGAAGAGCCATGGCTTGCCCTACATGTTGGACTGAAATCACATTAAAACCACACAATACACACCAAAATTACTGCCTTTACATGTGCTTTGGTAAATAATTTTACATTTAAAAAGTTTACTAATTAGACTTTGGCAATCTATATACTGTATGTTTACCAATCAATCACCTAATGTATGAAAGAATATAAAAAGCAATATTTAACCATTTTAAACAATTTAAAAAGATCAAATAGCAAAATTAATCTTGGCAAAAAAACATAATAAAAAAACAAGTGAGTGTGTCAATAGGATAACTGTGCAACCTAAGATGAATTATAATTTGAAGGCCAGGCTGTATGACATTTAGACTTCATAGGGCTTTGAATAATTATGATATTCAAATAAAGGACATGTGTTTGCATGTACCAATGACATAATATTAATATCAGAATAAATAGGAAATATGAGCAACTGTTGTAAAGGGAATGATGTTAACTTGCTGACATCTCTAGCAATAAAATTTACCAAAGAACCAACTTTTCTAGATACAAAAAAGCAAACGCTGCTATCAGACCATACACAATTTCACAAATTCCACTCACATATCATCTATAATAATTAGTTAAAATAAGATTACAACTTGTTCAAAAATAGCTTTTGTTTTGTCCCATCTTTTGACCATCCTATGCCTTGAATTTATGTAACTAGTAAACATACAGGATCTCAGCTCTGTGGTAAAGTCAGATTGTGCCATTGATCATCACAACACTGGACTTTCAGGACTGAAACTTTAAAACGTAACCAGGAAGGTATGATCTGCATTTGTAAGAGATTTGTAAAGCAAAAACATACATTGCATTTAAAAAGAAAAACAATTTTAGAGAATCACATGTCATATCTAGGTCTCAATAGGAGTACCTTTAAACAATGACATTAGGCATCCTTCTAAACTACACCTGCTGCTAAAAGTAATCTTTTGGTAGTGATTTTTAGTAGTTGAAGAAAAAACAATGCAATAATCAATGTGTTTATGTGACTCGAAGCATGGCATTTTGAGCTCAGAAACAGATGCCTGCAGCTCAGTCCCTTCATTGTTACAATCCACTCTTGACACTCTCCACAGTTCTTGCTTCTTAGCAGTTATACTGTAAAGGTTATATAAAGAGTGAGGATTTTTCATGTTTTTGTAAGGGTTTCAAATTCATAAAGTTAGAAATACAAAGCATAACTTTTACCCATTATGGTACTAATGGTATGCTTTCATGTAAGAATAAGTACACATAATGTTAATAGTGCAAAATGCTTTCAGCTACAAAGACTGAGGCAACAACACATGTATCATTTTAAAATGAGTAAGGACAAACATTCCTTATGCTGTTGAAAGTCATACCAAAGGATATGCAATAACTGAAAATTACTCTTAGTAGGCAACATCTATTAGTAATGAATTTTAGAAATGCCTACTCCGTAGTACTTCTAAAAAACAAGTGAAATGTTTTTAAATTACAAAAGCCTCTTACAAGTACATTATGACTCATACAACAACCTTTTTGATTTGACTTGCGAATTGAATAAATATCAACCAAAAAAGAAGCTACAAATACCAGGCATATTTTCTAAGCATATAGGGCCAAAGAAGAAAAAAAAAAACCCAAAACACTAATAAACCAAACTAAATGCTCAAACAATTTAACAGCAAAACTGTTACTTTACTGCAAAAGTAAAAATGTGTTACTCTTATACTGAGGGCAAAACAATTCTAATTCCGATTTCTGCAGACATCATGCAAACTGGCAAAGCATTTTTTTTTTGATATTTAACTAATTAACCTAATTAATGATTAAATTAACTTTTACTTTACAAAAGCACGTTAAAATTAGTGCCCAGAGTTCCATAAAACTTGCATTGACCAACTTTCAGATCCAAGCATTTAAACAAGCCCTTTGCCACTGGGGAGATTAAACAATTTAACTACACAAAAAACAACATGCCAATAATGCTTAAAGACAGACTTTAAATCATCCTCTTCCCCCATCCTTCAAATCCCTCCCCACATACCTCAGTAGTAACTGGGCTTGGTGTGTTAGTAATGAAAAACGGGAGGGGGGAAAAACACTGCAATCTGATTGTTTTGCTGTAATCACACGGGCAAGCCTACCTGAGGGACTTTGGGGCTAATGAGTGGTTCCTGAAACACTATTCTATAACAGAAAACAGAACACAGTGTTCAAGTACTAAGGCCTGTTTAAACATACCATTACCATATCTACACTTTTGTAGTGCAGATCAAGAAAATTCTTTATCTGCCACCCTGTAAATGGGTATCTTGATTAAGTCAATATTTGCCAATTAGCAATGTGTCTGTATTGCAAACCCTGATGCCAAAACCGATAGTTTAAAATGTTGGGCATAACATGCTCAGAAAATATTTTATAGAGATCACATGATCAAGGTAGATTTAATTAACCAGAATGGCTCAATGTGCCTAATGTCTTTTTAGTTAAAATAAAAACTAATAAAAGTAACAAATAAACCAACAATGACAGGATTATATACTGAATTAAACAATTAGACTGAACACTGGAAAGAAAATGAACAATAGGACATTACTATTGTGAGAAAGTTAAATGTGGAAAAAGAAAACATTCTTTCCTGTCAACCACAGAATGTTGAAAAATTCACATTTTCAGCTAAGTAAATGCCCATAACAAGGTGGCAATGGCTCTACAGGTATATATGAATGATACTGACAACCTACAGCAAATCCAATTTGGAAATCAGACGATTCTCTGCTTGCTCTAAAACAATATACTTTTCGGCTAATAAATACATGCTATTATAAATTTGCCAATAGACTAAAACAAAATGGATTTTTATATAAGATTTCAATATTGCACATCTTTAAAGTTTCTAAAAAGTTTATTCTGACAACTAAAATCATATTATTGCTACATCTCATTTTAATGAATTTACTGCAACAGAGCAGTAAGTCCAAAAAACACAGATATACCCATTTATTACTCAGGGTTTATACAGTTTTAAAGGCCAAGATCACTGATGAAATTTTATTTATAAAGGTTGACCCAATTCAGATAATACTCAAGTGATTCTGAATATTCCATATCAACACTTTTTGGATAACAGCAGCATACTGGCAATTTTTTTTTTCTCTCTCTCACCTAGCAGCTATACTAGAAAAGACCAGGCTTTCAGAGGAAAAAAAAAAAGCCAGTCTGAATCAAATATAGTCTGCAAGCTCCTAGGATAGCAAAACTGCTGTTTGAAAAAGGGCTGCGTGAAAGCTTCAAAAACCAACAAGAACAGCTGCAGGTAGTCAGTATACATTCAAAAGCTTTTAAACACCCAGTATGAACTGGATGGTGCAATTAATAAGGTTAATACCTGAAGATTAAAAAAATAAACAAAATCATGCAGCAATGCACCTTTGGTACTTACATAAAGATCAGCTCCGTAAAACCCGTCTTGATACACAACACTGAGAGTCAGGGGGGATTGGGGAAAGGTGTTGGGGAAGGAGAGAGAAAAAGAGAAAAAGAAAGAAAGAGGGGATTGTTATTTCACACAGAGGCATGCAGCATGCAACCAGGAATGCAACTTCCACCAGAAAGGCTGTCAGCCAAGGCTTTCCATTTCCACTGACATGCAACTGAACAGCTATGGTTGCAGAGGGTTATAAGGTGACACATTATATTTCTTGTGGTAAACTGTTCAGCAAGCCTTTGGCAAGCAAAGGATCTGTAACTGTATAATGAGCCTGCATGTTAAAACGTTTACAAAACAAAAAACAACACATCCCTGAATTGTTCTATGATGGCAGAATATAAAACAACATTTTACTGTAAATCTTTAGTTTACACCTTAGTTTCATCCTAATGAAAAAAGTGCTAGAGTAGGTAAAGGACTTCCTTAGTAAACTGTGCTGGAAATAGATTCTATATTACTTTGATAACCATTTCAGTGATAACCACTGTTAAATTTATACCTGGTTCCCATTTTACATTTTTATTCAATCAGGATGTAAATTACCCACAATAAAAAAATCTATACGGTGAATCACTATAAAAATAAGACCACCTTAGAGGGGTAATAATCAAAATAAGCCTGATAAACCCACATTTCAAAGTTAAGGTACATTTTATTTTCCTTCAGCCATTAGAAATGGTTTCATATAATGCCTCTTATCAGAGGTTGTACACTTTGAGACAGTAAAGTTATATTCAAATAATACAGAACTTAATTAAAGAGAGTCGGAAGATTCATAGGTCAGATGTAATATTCAAGTGGAAAATAAATTTTGCATCAAAATGTCCCACTTAAACCCTTCTCACAAAACAATGAATGCCCAACTTTCAAAATGCCTTTATATTAAGCATACTGGTCTACACAGAAATTAACTTCAAGACCACTGCAAGTTTTTGCATAAGCCTCCATTTAGAAAATTATTTGTAAGCAGTGACTTTTTCTGCTTCTAGAGGGACTACCCCATACTTCATACTGAAAAAAATTATACAGCAATCCAGTGTGTGAATGTGTGAACAGTAACAATGGTGGAATGATCAACGGGACACAATGGAATTTGCAGGTTTTTGCTCTTCCTGTACAGGCTTAAAACATTAATGTGGCCAGGAAAAATATTGATTTTCTGATTGTTATTTTTCACTTAAACAATTTAATATCAAATCTTAAAGTCTCAAGATCCATCTTGTGAATCTATCTTGCTCAATTAATATATGTCAATTTTTGTTTATTCTCATTTTTGGTGTCAGATCCAGTAGATGTGGTTAATGCACTCGTTAAGGCTTTCTACGGAAAAAGCACTTTACTATCTCATTGGAGCCTACAACACTTAAATCAGATGTGTGGATTTAGTACAGATTAAACTAGTGTGTTGGTAAAGAACAATTGGATAAAAGCAAAGTCATGTGTAAGCTGTGCAACTCAGAAGTTAAGTACTTTTGTAACACAGCAAAATTGAAAAAAATCATTTATCCCGATGTCAAACAAACAATCTCTCTAAATCTACACTGGAGATGGCAGAAAGCTCCAAGCTTCCTTTATTTCACCTTGTGCCCAAAAAATAATCTATAGCAATTTTTAATCTGTAAAGATGAGACCCAACACAAATGTTGAAAACAAAGGCTTTTGAAAATGAAACAGGTTTTTGAACTGCGGTATGCTATACCAAACAGAAAGCAAAGTAGTGAAGTTATCCTATCTAGGCTTTATGAAAATCTTAAGCAAAGCAGCACCACATCTTGCAGGTCAGCGGAGAGAGTAGCCCTAAGTTGCACCAGCCAAACATGCAGGGGAGCAGATTCCCATGTGACAATCAAATGTTACTAAATTAAAAACTCTGCACCTGTGGTAGATGTGTTGTAGACAAGCACGCTGCATGCCAGTCACACTAGGAGCAACCTCGCTGCTTATATACAGAGCTTCTGAGGTGAATGGCTGTAGTTACAAGAACCTTTGTAGCATTTCCAACACGCTGTTTCATTGTGTGATTGCATCAGTCACACATTTGTGTGTTGGCAAGTCCAATAAACGTTGCTAAAGTGGAAAAACTTTGCAACACACCTTACCCAGCAAAGCAAGTGGGCAATTGTCGGAATTTTCAGAGCAGCCTGCAATACCAAAGTGAGCATGGGCACACAGCAGCTGACGAAGTAGCTGGAAAAGCTGTACTGCATGGGTCATATTAGCAGTAATGTTAGTCACAACAGCTGATTGTTTTTCTTTTACGTTCTCTTCATCCAACTCCACTGTCAAGCATCAGCTCTAGATCTTCATTTTAATATGATTCCTTTTTATCTGCGGAGGAACTGTGAGGACACAATTTTGAGAGTTGATACATGACTGCTACAAGAGAACAACTGAAGATATGTGTAACTTGTAGAATTATGGAGGGAATTATAGGGGAATAAACTTGGTTAACAGTTTAGTTGAAGGGTGTCTACATGAAGATACATAACATGCAAATAAGTTATTGAACAAAATGTATTTAAGAAGCAGTATTTGATTTTATAAAATTATTCACTAGATGATAAAGATGTTTCATAATGTAGATGCTACTGCATTGTAATAAAAACAAGGAGCGCCCATAAAATGTATGGACTCCAATGTGGTGATATACAGTATATGTTAGTTAAATTATGGTAAATTTTGTATGATTGCAGTGCTGCATTTAAAAAAAAAATAAAAATAAAAAAGACATTTTCTTCCAAATCTTCAAAATACTGATATTAACTGTTCATTTCTAATCAAGTATTTCTTCTTCAATGTTATTCCATGCATATGTATAGGTTATGAAGTCATTATGTACACAACCGTCAAAGTGTTAGTAAAATTTATTTTAATGTTCTCTATGCAAAATTAACTAATCTCTAAAAAAAAGACAGCACCTCAAATATGTCAGTGAGTGCTAATTCAGCCAAGAATAAATTTATATTGAATTGGGACATTGTGAATTGAAACTGAATCGATTCAGGACATCAGTGCCAATACTCAGCCCTACTGGCTAGTGCATCTATAGAAAAACATGTAGTTTTATTTGCCAGTTGGCTTTGATTTAATAACCTAACCCTTAAAATAGCTTAACATTATTAACAATCTCTCTTTTTACTTAATTCTACAAATTCTTTTATTTATTTAAAAAAAAATTACTGATTTTGTCAAAATTAAATAACATTCCATAAAAGCAAGTAAGTTTAAAACAAAACTAGGCTCGAAACAAATCGACTTCCACCCATGAGAAAGACAGCTAGGCCAACACAGTAAAACTTTAAACTAGTAAAAAAAAAATAAGTAAATTGATAAATTAATAAAAATAGAATAAAAATAGAGGGGAGAGAATCAGCTTCCCAATTTTAAATGCTTAACCTAAAATGTTACTGACTAGATCCTGCCAGGTTTTGAAAAAGGTTTGCATGGATCCTCTAAGTGAAAATTAGATTTATTCAAAATTCAGATAATGTATGACCATCAGTTACCCACTGACTTAAAATATGTGAGTTAGGACTCTTCCAGTTGAGCAAGGCAAGTCTATGTGCCAATAGTGTAGTAAAGACAATTACAGTTTGTTTGTCCTTCTCCATTTTGAGCCCATCTGGAAGCACACCAAACACCGCTGTTAATGGATTAGGAGGGATTGACACACCAAGGCTGTCTGAAAGGCATTTGAAGATTTTGGTCCAAAATTATGTTGTTAATTTGATGCACACCCAAAACATATGGCCCAATGAGGGTGGAAATTGACTGCAACCTTCGCAGGTTGGATCTTGCACTGGAAACATTTTGGACAATTTTAAACAAGACAGATGTGCTCGATATATCATTTTAAATTGAATAATTGTATGCTTTGCACATATGGAGCTCAAGTGAATTTTGTGCATTGCTACTTTCCACTGCTTTTCTGAGATTTTGAGTGAGAGATCCTTTTCCCACTGTACTCTGGGATCTTTGAAAGGGAGGGATTTTAAAATGTTTTTATATATTACAGAGATGCTGTCTATCAGTACTCAAGATTGATCAATATTTTTCCTAGAATAGAGGTAGGTTGGGAGGTGAGGAAAACTGGGCAGGATCTTTCAACACATTCTTTAAAGGGTTTCACCACTTTCAAGCTCATTTCAAATCTGTGTTCCTGTCTTATCTGTTATATTAGGTGTAAGCAATGCAAGCCAAGAAGATGGCTTTCTTCAAGTGCCAATTATTTTATTTACTTCTGAGTACATAAAGAAAATAGCTCAAAGAATCTGTTACACTGCCACATTGTAAAAAAAGAAAAATGTTAAAGGAATTTGTCTGGGCTGGGAAAGACTTGCAAAATGTACGAAATTGTACATCCATTTGCATTACTTCCTTAAAAATAAAGAAAGCCGCCATATGTCTAGTATTCTCTTGCTAAAAGTCAAAGCCATGTGCTAAAGATCTGCAGGTTACAAATTAATGTGAGAAAACATACACATGGTCGGTTCTATTCACACCACATGAAATGTTACATTTTTACTTTATTAAAATGAGGCTTTAAATCTCCAAGATCCTAAAAGAATACATATATGGACAACCTAATGAAAATGCCACATTTATAACTGATGGAACATTTCCATTGTTTTCTCAAAACAAAACTCAAACTAAGGCAATGAATCACAAAGTGAAAAGGACATGGCATGTTGTTTTGGGTGATATTCTTGGGCCCATTTATTTATTTATACTTGCATGCTAAACACACATAAAAAGGAGGCAAACTTTGAGAGCCCTGCATCCCTGTTGTAGATGAAAGCACGAGCAAATAAAGATCTACATATGGAATACCGTAAACATCCTCAAACAGAACAATATACTCCAGACCAACTTGATATCAATGGTTGCGGAAGGCCTTGCACACTGGTTGCCTGGTTAGGCTCTGGTATCCTGTGAGCACAAACTGGATTAAGTAGAAAATTGATTTTTACGTTATAAACTGTCAGTTTTAGAGTTTGAAAATATTTAAAGATTGTTTAATCATTGCTTAAAGTACTACATTTCATCAACCAGGTCTGAATCATACATGAAACCCTAGTGAATCATATAATGCCTTGAGACAATTTTATGATTATTTTATCTAACTGAGCTGTTGGCACCAACACACCAGTCATGTTTGACACACCTTATCATCATTATTAGAAAAATCTAGACGAGAACAGGCCATTCAGTGCAACAAAACTTGCCAGTCCTATCCACTTATTTCTTCCACAAAATATTAAATTGAGTTTTGAAAGTCCCTAAAGTCTTACTGTCTACTATACTACTTGGTGGCTTATTAAAAGTGTCTCTCGTTCTTTATGTAAAGAAAAACTTCCTAATGTTTGTGCAATATTTACCCTTAACAAGTTTCTAACAATCTTGATCCACTGTACTAATTCCCTTCATAATTTTAAACACTTTAAATCATGTCACCTCCTAATCTTCTTTTGCTTAAACTGAAAAGGCTCAGATATTTTAATCAATCCTCATAATTCATCCCCTGTAGCCCTGGAATCAGCATAGTTGCACTTCTCTGGACCTTTTCTAGCACTGCTATGTCCTTTTTGTAGCCTAGAGACCAAAGCTGCCCACAGTACTCTAGATGAGGCCTTACCAGTGCATTATAAAGCTTTAGCAGAACCTCCTTGGACTTCTACTCCAGAGTCCACTATGACTACTAAATCCTTCTCATAAGGTGTACTCTCGATTTTCAGGCCACCCATTGTGTATTCAAACCTAACATTTTTACTTCCTATGTGTAATACTTTACAATTACTGACATTAAATTTTATCTGTCACAAATCTGCCTAAGCCTGTATGCTCTCCAAGTCTTTCTGTAATGATATACTGTAACAGATTCCACATTGTCTGCTAATCCACATATCTTGGTATTATCTGCAACCTTAACCAGCTTGTTACTTATATTCATATATAAATCACTTAAATATATTTAAAATAGCAGCGGCCACATCACTGTCCCCTGTGGAACACCACTCTTAACATCAGCCAATTCTGATAAGGTACCTCACATCGTCACCCTCTGCTTTGTGTCACAGCCAATTCTGCACCTATCTGAAATCATCACCCTGAACTCACACTTTTAGTTTGATGCCCAACCTCTCATATGGCACCACATCAAATGCTTTCTGAAAGTCAAGATAAATATATGCTCCACTTTGATCACATCCTTTTGTTGCCTCCTCATTGAATTCTAGCATGTTAGTAAAAGATGACCTTCCTCTTCTGAACCCATGCAGACTGTTCTGAAAAACTCCTGTTCTTGCTAAGTGCTGCTCAATCTTATTCTTAATAATTCTAATTTTTCTGTGATGCATGTTAAGCTTACTGGCCTATAGTTGCTTGGATCTGCCCCATCACCCTTTTTATATAATGGGATGATATTTGCCATTCCATTCGGAATCTCTCCAGTGCACAGTAACTTCCTAAAAATGTGTGTCTAGGGTTTATATATGTACTGTACTTGCTAACTTCCTTAACTCGAGGGTAAATATTATCTGGTCCTGGTGATTTGTTTGATTTCAGCCTATTTAATCTGAGCAGTACTTCTTATTCTACAATTTCCAAATCCCTCAACACCTCCTTGTTAGTCCTGTTTACCTCTGGGAGGTTATCCACTTCCTCATTTGTGAAGACCTCAGAAAATTTAGGGCATCTGCCATTTCACTGTCTGTCTTAATTCCCCTTTACTATTCCTGATGCAATTCACCTCCTCATTGATTTTTTACTAATAAAATACTGAAAGAAACTCTTAGGGTCTTCTTTCTCCATATCTGCTATATTCCTCTCCAACTGTCTTTTAGCCTCCCTAATAGCCTTCTTAACAGTTGCCCTTGTGTCCTCATAGGCTCTAAGATTCACTTTGCAGTCATTTGTCTTATATGCTTTATAAAGCACTTTTTCCTTTGCAGCTTCTTTTTTAAAATCTTTATTAATCCACTGTGGAATTTTAAAAATGTACTATTAATTCCAAAATTAGGTATGTATTTTTCCGGCATTACATGTAAAACATTTTTAAACCTGTTCCACTGCTCCTCAGCTGTCTCCATACTTAAATGCTTATCCCAGTCTATCCTCTTTAGACCCTACCAAAGTTCAACTTAATTTTAGTCTTTGTATCTACACTCTTACAAAATACTGAACATTGCATTATATTATGGTCACTTGACCCTAGTGCAGGGGTTCTCAACATCGGTCCTGGGGACCCCCTGTCGCTGCAGGTTTTTGTTCCAACCAGCTTCTGTTTTTAATTGAAGTCCTGGGCTAATTAAGTGAACTGGTATTTCCCAAGTTCTGTGTTTAAGGAACAATATATTAATTAGAAAACTAAGTTTGCAAAAAAAACATATATATATTAAAATGTACCAAGCAGTTATATAGGAATAATGTATTGTTTTTCTTTTTAACAGTATTTTCATCTTGATTTTCATTCTACTTTTCTAGGTGTTCTAATTGTTTAATTAATTAATTTACTAATTAGTGGGTCTGACTCTAAAGTAGCTGCAGCCTTTGATTATTCAGTGTTTGCCTGGGTGTCTGCTCTGCTCGTTTTAAGTTGTCATTATTAAGATACAATGAAGGGGGAAAAACTGAACAGAGAAAGGGCAAAGTATAATGAAATCAACAAAAGAGAGTTAAGCATTTAAATCTATAGCAAAAGCAGAAATATTTATAAATGCCTTATAAATGTAAAAATCATGCTGCTATGCTTTTCTGAATGTCGAAGAAAAAAAAAAAAAAAACCTGCAGCCACAGGGGGTTCCCAGGACCGACGTCGAGAACCCCTGCCCTAGTGGTTCAATCACCTCTACACCTTCAACTCTACCTTGATTATTACAAAATACTATATCCAGACAAGATTCACCCTGTGTTGCTGCTTTAACATACCGTGTTAAAAAAACAGTCACTGATTATTTCTAAAAACTCCTCTGCAAGGTTATCCTAGTTAATACAGTAGACCCCCGCAAAGTCGTGGTTCAGAGTTCGCAGCCTCAGTCATTTGCAGATTTTTCCTTAGAACCTATCAAATAATTGTTAGAGGAAACAGCAAATATCCTCCGCAATTTTTATGGCTTTTATCGTAGCAACACTGCACTGTAGAGAGAACAGGAAGCAACTGTAGTGGAAAACGTGGTTTGGGATGGTGAAAGTAGCCAACAGAATTTGAAACTGCAACTCCCAGCAGTCCCCGCAGAGGCTCTGATTGGTCGTCTGCTGATGGTACTGGGGATGTTGGGAAGATTTCACCGCGGCTTTTAAAAGGGGACCAGTGACCAAAAGCAAAAAAAAAAAGTTTTTGTAATTTGTGTTTCAAGTTCCTGTTTGTCTGCCTTCTGTTGGGTTACTTGTACTTATTCATTTTGTCCTGGATTGTTTCGTGCGTCTGGATTGTCTGTTGTCTGCCTGTGAAGATGAGGACTGTAAGTGGATTTATGGTCATCCTGCAAAGAAAGGAGCGCTCCTGAACCCATCCACCGGTCTTCACCGGTAGGACTATCTTTACATTCCCATTCAACGTGTGGATCTCTGGACTATCTATTTTCATCATTACATTTCATCCGTTGACATTTTTTATGAACTTTTTCATGATTTACTGTGTGTATTTCGTTTGTGCTTTGTTGTATTTAATATGTAATCGCCGTAAGGGGAACAGGGGTGGAATTGTCATTTTCTTATTTCATTTGTTTTCATTACATTCTTTATTTGCCATTTGATTACCGGTTTACTTTGTTTTTGTATTCGTTTATGAGTGCATGTGGGTCGGATCAATGCTGGATGCATCCCAGGAATTTCCACCATAAAAATAAATAAATCACAGTCTTCTCGACGGTGTGAATCTTAGCGGCAGCGGACCGCTACAGTGTTATTCATTTTTCCTTGATGCTGATTGACTGTGATACATCTCCAGGTGAGTGTTCTTGTGTTTTCCGTTTAGTTAAAAGCCTGAACAGCACCTGTCCTTTTTGGCTGATTGCTTTGTTTCTCTCTCCTCCCCCAGACATTCTCTGCTCCTGTTGGGGGTTGTGCTCCCCCTATGATGTTTATCTATTCTTTAATCGATAACTAACTGCATACTGACCTTGTTTTACTTTTGAAAGAGACATGTTTGTTTGAAGTGTTTGGATAAAGTTCCTGTCTCTACAATCTCCTGTGTTTCTGTGACCCAAGCGTGACACCCTGCAGTGTTGCAGCTGCTGCACTAGACTAGCCTGCAAGCATTAGCGCTTACCTGTGTGTGCTTGCGTGCAGCCAGTTCAAACGCAGGTGGCTCAGTGATTTACTGTGTTTCATCCATGGTGTCAGTTGCACTTTGTACATACTGTTCCAGTAGTTTTGAAAATAGTTTTTAGAGTTCATTAGCAGTGTGTATAATGATCAGTGTTGCAGTAATTGATACTCTCGGCATAAAAAAAAAAGTGTTCCATTAAAATTTCACTTTCTTTGTCAATTGCGACGTTTACTTAAAGTGCAACAAAAAAGCATTTGGCGTCCAGGGATGCATCAACCCCCCACATACATGGTAGTTTAAGGGTTAAAGCCCCAAGATGCCGCAGAAACGAGATGCACCATCTAAGGCTCTGGCAATGAAAATGCGCTTGCATGAATTACAGCACATATAGCAATAACATCTGTATTTTACATTCTAGCACTGTGGGAGACACAGCAGTACAGTATACAGGTTTACCTTTACATTCTTTATTTGTCAGGTATTGTATTAAGCTCAGTTTGAAATTCTGTGGGAGATATAGCAGTACAGTATACAGGTTTACCTTTACATTCTTTATTTTTAGGTAATGTATTAAGTTGAGTTTGAAATTAAAGTGTTTTAGGGGCATATTTAGGTTTAAACTATGAAAAGAGGCATTTTTTTTAACCACATCCATAATTCACAGTTTGTCACAATTTAAAGTCCCCCATGCCTATATCATCTCACTGCAAACTTGGCATTTGATATCACTAAAAAGACATGTGTTGAAATTACTGTCTGAATTGGGTGGTCTATAAACACACTCCTAAAATAAGACCTCTTTCCCTGTTTTCCAGGTGAAGCCACATGTCCTCACTAAGATGGGGCTCATTGTCCAACAGAAGAGGACATGCATTTAAATTGTGTTTGACACAAACAGCAACCCCACCTCCTTTTCTGTTCTGTCTATCCTTCCTAAAAAATGTGTATCCCTCTATGTTACAGTCACCTTTTATGCTTGAGAAAAATTTTACAATAAAAGAAGATATCCTCTTCATGACATAATATATAACTGAGTACTTTTAACCAAAGAATTATTCATAAGAAATGCTACTTGGACCCCTTTATAATCCCTCATGGCTCTTAACGTTAGCCAACTTTTTGCAATTCTTGTTTGCATTCGAGGGGTGTTTGATATACACTCACCTAAAGGATTATTAGGAACACCATACTAATACGGTGTTTGACCCCCTTTCGCCTTCAGAACTGCCTTAATTGTACGTGACATTTTACTGGAAATTAAAATGTAAAATTAATATATTTTTTTTAAAAAAATACATAATTTTATGATTTATAGAATATGAAGAGTAGATTGTGGTTGTGGCTTAGAATATTAAAACCCAAATTAATGAACAATGACATATCTAACAAATCAATAAATTAGATGCTAATAAATTTTCAGCTTCCAAAGTAAAATTTAGGAAAGCACAAAAATAAGAAACCATCATAAGTCTGGAGGTTATGAAAGTATATTCTAATGTAAAAGACTTGGAAGAACTCTGTTAAAGTGTATTGAGGGCCTCATTAATTTTGAAGCACAAAAGATTTTCTAGCTAAGCGACAAAATAATTTACTATAGTACCATGCAAAGGGAATGTGGTCATTTAAAGATTTAAGCATTTTCCTGTGAATATCCTGACTGGTAAAAGTTACATTTAGTGTCAAAAACAGAATGGCTGTGAGCTGAAATGTGCTATGATATTTGTATTTTTTCAAGCAAATGTTCATCTCCATGAAAATCTTAACTCTGTAAGGCAGGAGGTGAAGGTAAGATACAAAAGGAGCACATTTATACTGCAAATGAACGAGAAACCCAACTCCATTCATGAATTAGAATTGTTTGAAAGCCACTGATCTAAATTGTAGGAAAGTACAATGGGTACACCCAGCTTACTGTTGTGAGAATTATAGTAATTGTAATTATGGTATTACGGGTAAGTTAAATAACCCAAGCAAATAAAATTTATCTATAGACCTTAGATATAAAACCAAACATTTTATAACTTTCATTAACATTTTTTTGCTGCTTTGATCACAATCTAAGTCTATCAATCAAACAATCTAGATGGAAGTGCGATGGAGGAAGTTGCAATTCCCTTCATTTTAAGGTTATTTTCAAAACATTTGCTTTTTAATTGTTTTCAAATCACTGCATCTTTTTATACTAGCAGATTCATAATCAGAATACACATGCCTTTAAAACAGCCACACTAAACTCAACATGCAATTGACATTGTAAATTTTTCAAAAGGACTGAATTTTCAAAAGGGAAAATACAAAAAAGGTAAATCTGTTTTTCATTACATGAACAAGAACAAACAGACAATGATCACCTATTTATCAACATAGACAGCACTCCAAAGTGAGGAATACTTGATTAAAGGAACTGTCAAGTATACATTTATTAGGTTATACACTAATTTATTTATTTATTTATATATATATATATATATATATATATATATATATATATATATATATATATATATATATATATATATATATATATATATATATATATATATATATATATATATATATATAGTTCGTGTAGGAAAACTAATAGACAGCTCTGGGCTTTAAAAACAGAAATTCTATTTTATAATCTATTAAACAAGCAATTCAAAGTGAAAAAAAGATGACAACTGGGAATATATTCAAGTATACTAAGATAAAAGCAGAAAATGCCCTAACAGATTTCATTATACTCATCAGAGAAGAGGATGCCATGTTTACTTTCAAAAGTTCTATGTTTTTGAAATTAGTAAAGATTATCTAAAGTCATTCTGCATAGATATTTACCCAGGGTAAGCAGGAATGGCAGCAGGAGGCACAGCGGCCCTCACAGTACTATACACTGTTCTTCCACGGCCACGTAGATGCGCCCCTCTAAAAGCAGCAGCTGCAGCAGTGGTAGCAGCAGTTGGATATGGGAATCCTGGAACTAAGAGGAAAATGACACATTAGAAGTCTAAAATACGATTAAACATGGCAGCAGCTTATGGCAATAAATAGCAGCAATATATATGCATTTTTTATATGTAACAACATAAATTCAAACACAAAAAACGACGATAAATCAAACAAACCACAGAAATAAAAAATTAGCTGAATGTAGATCAATCTGAACACACATCTGCAAGTATAAATTAGGATGCAAGCAAAAACTTGGTATTTTCAACTATTTAGTTTCAGTAGTCAAACATTAAAATCTATCTACAATAGCAGCCAGTAAGGAGTATGCAAAGACTTGTAACTTTATGAAAGGCATTCTATTTAAAACACAGTTTTGTAGGAAACTATTTGCCCCTTACCAATTTCCAGTCTGGCTACAAAGTTTTAGCACTGTTTTTTCTGGTTTTAAGAAAATATTAAACGGGAATGTGTGACCATTTAGCCAAAAAAAAAAAGCATATGTGGTGAGGTACTGATGCTGGACAAGAAAATTTGGCTCGCAATCAGCATGCCAATTTATCTCAGGGGTGTTCAACAGGATTGAGGTTAAGGCACAGTGCAGTCTAAGGTGAATTCCTCCATACCAAACTAGTAAAAGCATGGTTTTATGAACCTGGTCTTGTGTACAGGTACAGAGTCCTGCTGGAACACAAAATGGCCTTCAGCAAATTATTGCCACAAAGTGGGAAGTGCTTGTTTAAACCGTCTTTGTATAGTACAGCATAACAATACCCCTCACTGGAACCTGGCCCAAAACCTGAAAAACAGCCCCAGACCATTATCATTTATAAACCAAACTTCACCATAGGCACTACAAAGTCCAGATGATAGCACTCTGACATCCAGCAAACTCAGATTATTCTAGAAGAGTGCCAGATAGTGAAGCATGATTCATCACCACAGAGAACATGTTTCCAAGGCTCTAGAGTCCAATGACGGCATGCTTTACAACACTCCAGCTGATGCCTGGCATTAGGCATGATATTAGGGCTGTGTGCAGCAGGTCAGCCATGGAATATCTTTTACAGGTAGAAAAACTTTACACTAGCTGTTAAGAGACAGAAATAAAAGGCTTCTCTTCGGGCGCATACACCATCATCTAAACACTAGTGTGGCAAACTGCTTGCGTACTAAAGTGACTTTTTGTAGGTTTCAGGGATTCTAATGTTAACTGAGCAAGTTTTGCTTTCTAGTCATTCTGAATTAAAGCAATTCTGCAAAGAAGAGTGGATCTGCAGATTAAGAGTAGTTTGACATATCTAAGAGTGCCATATGCCAACTTACTGCTCCACAGATATGTCAAATTGGCAGTATGTCAGTTACAAAGTGTACCAGTCAATGCAGCTAAAGTTCTATGGATCTGGTGTGGTGACCGGCAGACATACTTTAGCTGCCTGTATGGGTTGCCATCATTAGTTGGTGAATGGGTTTCCTAAGCCAGCATTTGTCAACCATTGGGTCCCAACCTGGGTTGTCACTATTGGTTCATAATTGGGTTACCTTAGCAACTGGTGTTCCCATTTCGAAGTGAGTTTCACCAAGGGGAACACCCAATCATGGTTATTCCACCAAAGTGGTGGTTTGCAATAGCTGTTTGTAGACTTCCAATTAATTTAAAAAGGCAAAACTGGGCCAAAGGATAATAAAGGTTGTGAAAACACTGGTGTAAAGAAGATGGTGCACGCTGAATGCTTAAGAATTGGCTATGTGGAGCAGTACAGATGAATACAAACCTTAAAGTTTGCTCCAAAAGTCAAAGCACGAGACCGTGTGAAAAAAACGAAAGACTCATAACTGCGGCTGGTTTTGGCAATTTCTAGAACATTATTTCCCTATTGTTTTTGTATGGCCTTTGGCTTCAAGGACGAATCACCACAACTCAGCCAGCCATAAATCGACGCATGACTGCACTTGGTTACAGAAAACATTTGGCTTTAGTCATTGCAGCCAAACATGGCAAAGCCATTTGTGTGTGGAGAAATTATTTTTCTGGTGTCAGATGGTGGTGTATGATGTTGCTTATTCAATAAATTATCATTAATTGCAATAAATCAACAATTAAAAAAGTGCAATTCATTCAGTCAGTTGCAAATAATTCAGGTGACACTTCAAAAAAAAAAAAAAAAAAATACTAATAATGGTTGCTCAAATATTAAAAAAATATTTTTTGAACGCCTACTTTAGTAGAAAGGCGTAATTTAAATAACAACCAATCAACCTTACAGAAAGCTGTGGAAGTATTTTCATTTATACAGCCGTCCTTCCATCCATTTCCAAACACATGTAATATACCTGAGGTACTAAGGTCTATCCTTGCACCATAACGCAAAAGACAGGAACCAGCCACGGACAAGGCCCCAACCCTCCGCAGGGGTGAATCATGAACAAATCTCAAGTTTACAAAAATATTCAAAATATTTTGCTTTTACAGGTAATAGAAATCATGATTGGCTATTTTTGTTCATTTATAAACCATCTCTTCTGAAGTTCAGAGATAAGCAAAATTAAATTCTTTAGTCTTGTGCCTTTAAAATAAATTGAAGGAACAAATTAAATCGTTGTGACTGCACCAAGTAATCCACTCTTCCCAGGCTATGGAGAAGGCATTCACTCTATATGCTTGTGTGCATCCTTCAGCATTAGGAAGCCACCTGTAGTACACCCTAATTCTTAAATACTATAGATTGATCGATAGTTTCTCATTTAGGAATGAGTTTGTGTTTGACACACCTGCTAGCTTGTGTTGTATGTGTCTGTTAGGTGGAATTTTTCCTATGGGCTCAATGTTCATGAGCAAGCAAGTATTATGATAAGCTAATAAAACCTAGATCTATAGCCTCTGTGGAGTGGGTATTGCACTGGTATGGTATTGTCCATTTGCATTTCGACAACACCATAGCATTCTACCTAACTGCCTAAAATGTCAGTGTTACATATGATGGAAAAAGGTTAAAGGAGATTGTGTACTTATTTCATCGTTTTTATATCTCAGTGAGACGGCCAATCTTCCAGGTATGTCTTCTGTATGCAAGTCTTGTTTGTAACAAACTTTTTAAATGATAAACTGGTTTCTTCAAATGAAGCACCAAAACTTTACCCATCATAAATGTTTTATTATTAAAACAGATGCATACTTTACCAGGTTAAGTATTAAAATAACTGTTCTATAAATTTCCCACATTCAACTAACTCCTGCTGAATTTAAGCATATGAGCAACATACCCAAGCAACACTGATAAAACTACCATCACAAAAGATTTCTTTTAAGTGGTGTATAATTATATGCACACACTATATTGACTGCACTGCCTATTAAGCAAAGAACGCTTACATGTTAACGCTGCATCTGCATAAGCACATAAATGAAGGGGCCTGAGTTGCCTCGAAAGCTTGCATATTGTAATCTTTTTAGTTAGCCAATAAAACGTGTCATTTTGCTTGGCTTTTTTTTACTTTTAGCAAAATTTCGGACAATGAAATTAAATCAGTAGACAACACTTGGTAAAAGACGTGGTAAATAAAATACTGGTGGGCCACAGACCCAAAAAGGGCTACACACATTAACCTCTCATTGGCAGTTAAAAATGATGCACTGTTGTCATACTTTCCTGTTTTATTAAATATTTACTAAATAGGGCTTAAGAGTAAAAATTATCAATAATTATGCTCAGTTCCTCCAACTTCAATTTTTAGATAACCAACTTTGAAAGAGGTTCACACTACGGAAATATCAAAATATTGATCAACTGAAAATATCACTTTCAAATGACAGTTAAGAAATAAGTATTAAAAAGTTAAATACAAAATTAGGGTAGGCCACATAGTTTGTGACACTGTATCTAAAAGAAGCTGGTAGCACTAACAGTGTTAAGAGGTTTTTTTTTTTTGGTTTTTTTTTAAATCTTTAATTAAAATTTGCCATTATTATGTGAAATATCCCATACAATTTCATGTAACCATAAGTACACTTAAGTTAATAAAAAAAATAAATAAATAAATAAAAAAACATCTTTCATTACGTCCAACTTATTAATTAATTTTTCTTAGGTATTTTGTACAGTGAAAAAATTAAAAAATAAATCACATTCAACAAACAACCAAAAAGATGCATTTTTTTTGTAATCTAATGCAGGTGAACTAAACATAGGGAGTTTGCAGAACAGGAACATGAAGCTATCCACTCACAGAGAAGCAACTGTTTTTTTTTTTTTTAAAAGAAACAATTTCTACTGCAGATTAGATTGACAAACATGCAGACCGTATAGTTCAGCAAGATCATATGAAAACAAGCAAATCTTAAGTGAATGCAGCATAATGGCTCTCTCCCACTTCTCCACTTCACCTCATTTCTGAAACAGGATATTTTTTCAGCAGAACTATTCAGACTGAATCCATTTGGTTGTTGCAAATAACTTTTGATGGATAAAAAAATTGCCAACCAACCAACAAGAATTAAAAATGAACAGATTAATGTGTGCATTGTCAGCCCTGTGCATCACCATTTTTATAAATTACAAATGTGATGAAGGCAATAATAAACAATGGGTGCTATTTAAAAAAAAAAAATAACTATGCACCTATGCAGACAATACTCCATCGGAATAAAGAGCAAAGCTGTACCAAAGTCAACAGTTCAAATATAAACTATTACTAAAAAGTTAACTTAATATTATGAAACTCCTGAAGTACTGATTTTACCTCAGTCTTCTCTTCATTAGATACAAGCTGTCCTTCTCAAGCAATACAATTTCAGGTGGTATCATTTATAAATGTTATTAACACTAGAATTACCAAAGCTTACGAAAAAACTTGTAACTCCATCCCACCTTAAATCCACTCGCACCTCTCCATCAGCATCTTGTAAATGTGTCAACAATCCCAAGCAGAAAGAAGCCTGCTATACCATCCCCCCCACCGCAGAAACTGCAAAAACCTCTCCTAACTGAAGCCTTGTTTATCAGGGAATCAGGTACCTAATAGGCTAAAAAAAATATATATCATTGTTTCAAACACATGCATTTCATGTGTGTTCAGTGTCTACAAAGATCCACTGTCTATGTAAGTGTAGGATGAAATAAATGTTGAACACATACTTAAAAGACAAACTTTTTCCATAATTTAGTACTAATGACAAAATTTTGACATGAAGCGTATAATGTGTGAAGACTGAAGTCCAAATATCAAATAAGCACTTTCACAAAAGGTACAAATATAACAGAACAAGTGTGCTTTTATTCAAGACTATAGCCAAAGAAAAAGAAATCTGGTTAGTGTGGCTTGTTGACATGACTTCTTCGGTAGTATAGCGGTAAGAACTGCGGACTTCTACTCAGAAAGTCCCGGGTTCAAGTCTTCACGTGTCCCAAAATAAACGTTTCGAGTAGTGAACTGCTCTTACTGTTACTATCATACAATAAAAACACATACTTAATTTCAGTCTGTAACAGCCAGTGTAAATGTATGGTACTTGTAAAGGTTAACATTTTTTATTTTTTTTAATTCAGTTTTATTCTCTCAGTCGCGTTCATGCTCGCCCCGATCTGACACTGCTGTTTTCAAATAAAGATGCGTTATAACAGAGGTGAACTCAGATTGGAGAAACAACAGAAGCCCTCCCCACAAGAAACGTCCACTCAAATGTAAGAACAAAGCAGCTGCACCAGGAGTAAAGGCGAAAGAGGTCACCATTTCGATGAAGGATGAGGTCCAGCGTCATCCTACCAATCAGTCTGCCTCACACCTGTCCTTCAAAGAAACAGCACGGCTTACAGAGCTCACCAACGTATCGTGCAAACTCCTGTTTGTGATTATGTTTAGTGATGGTCTTTACATAAGAAGCATTTATATGTTACTTGTATAAAAGCCAGATCGAATGTTATTTACCTTGATTTATTTACTTATCTTCCTATAGTGTACAGTCACAAGTAGACTGCAGGTTGCTTGCACTTAAGACACATTTACAAGACAAAAGATGCTGATGGAGAGGTACAAGCAGATTTAAGGTTGGGCAGATTTACAAGATTTTCCGTAAGCTTTGGTAATTCTAGTGTTAAGCAGCTTTATACCAAAGATGCCCAGCAACTACAGTGGCTTGCAAAAGTATTCGTCCCCCTTGAACTTTTCCACATTTTGTCACATTACAGCCACAAACATGAATCAATTTCATTGGAATTCCACGTGAAAGACCAATACAAAGTGGTGTACACTTGAGAAGTGGAACGAAAATCATACATGATTCCAAAAATTTTTCACAAATAAATAACTGCAAAGTGGGGTGTGCGTAATTATTCAGCCCCCTTTAGTCTGAGTGCAGTCAGTTGCCCATAGACATTGCCTGATGAGTGCTAATGACTAAATAGAGTGACTAAATACTTGTCTAATGTCAGTACAAATACAGCTGCTCTGTGACGGCCTCAGAGGTTGTCTAAGAGAATATTGGGAGCAACACCACCATGAAGTCCAAAGAACACACCAGACAGGTCAGGGATAAAGTTATTGAGAAATTTAAAGCAGGCTTAGGCTACAAAAAGATTTCCAAAGCCTTGAACATCCCACGGAGCACTGTTCAAGCGATCATTCAGAAATGGAAGGAGTATGGCACAACTGTAAACCTAACAAGACAAGGCCGTCCACCTAAACTCACAGGCCGAACAAGGAGAGCGCTGATCAGAAATGCAGCCAAGAGGCTCATGGTGACTCTGGATGAGCTGCAGAGATCTACAGCTCAGGTGGGGGAATCTGTCCATAGGACAACTATTAGTCGTGCACTCCTTTTTGGAAGAGTGGCAAGAAGAAAGCCATTGTTAACAGAAAACCATAAGAAGTCCCGTTTGCAGTTTGCCACAAGCCATGTGGGGGACACAGCAAACATGTGGAAGAAGGTGCTCTGGTCAGATGAGACCAAAATGGAACTTTTTGGCCAAAATGCAAAAGCGCTATGTGTGGCGGAAAACTAACACTGCACATCACTCTGAACGCACCATCCCCACTGTCAAATATGGTGGTGGCAGCATCATGCTCTGGGGGTGCTTCTCTTCAGCAGGGACAGGGAAGCTGGTCAGAGTTGATGGGAAAATGGATGGAGCCAAATACAGGGCAATCTTGGAAGAAAACCTCTTGGAGTCTGCAAAAGACTTGAGACTGGGGCGGAGGTTCACCTTCCAGCAGGACAACGACCCTAAACATAAAGCAAGGGCAACAATTGAATGGTTTAAAACAAAACATATCCATGTGTTAGAATGGCCCAGTCAAAGTCCAGATCTAAAACCAATTGAGAATCTGTGGCAAGATCTGAAAACTGCTGTTCACAAACGCTGTCCATCTAATCTGACTGAGCTGGAGCGGTTTTGCAAAGAAGAATGGGCAAGGATTTCAGTCTCTAGATGTGCAAAGCTGGTAGAGACATACCCGAAAAGACTGGCAGCTGTAATTGCAGCAAAAGGTGGTTCTACAAAGTATTGACTCAGGGGAGTCTTTTCAGTTATTTATTTGTAAAAAATGTTTGGAATCATGTATGATTTTCGTTCCACTTCTCACTTGTACACCACTTTGTATTGGTCTTTCACGTGGAATTCCAATAAAATTGATTCATGTTTGTGGCTGTAATGTGACAAAATGTGGAAAAGATCAAGGGGGCCGAATACTTTTGCAAGCCACTGTATATTCATGATATCAATGAATGATAAAATTACTCAAAAAAATACATGTGAAATGCGTATTAGGATACATCCATAGTAACAAATAAGCCTAAAATAACCCAAAACCTAATTATTTGGTCTAGTTTCAAGTTGGACTCTTGATATCAAGTTATGTTAAAATAAGTCCATTATTATTTATGTATTTATTTTTAAAAGTTAAATATTTTATTGTTAACATTCTTGTTTATTCTTCTTGGAGTTTTTATAAATTATAGGATTTTTTTATAACCTGATGTTTTCAAACAATTTTTTTTTTTATATATATCTATTCAATTACAGCAAACATTCATATGCTTAGGTAAAGCACTTGGACTAAAATAGTCGTTAATTGAGTCATTAATAAAAAAATCTTGATAGATTGATAATTAAAAACAATTAATTGAGGCAGCACTAAAATTGAGTAAACAACTTGTTGTTGAATCTACAAACAGATTTTTTCTCTCTCTAAAAAACTGACTATAAAATATAAACAGCAGTTTAATTGGCTTAGTGGGTTGGAAGTTAAGGACGTACCAACAATACTGATTGATACTCCTAACGGTTCCAATGTATGTGTTTCGTAGTATATGAAAGCAGTAATCTATCACAAGTTCAGCTGACAAAAACTTGAAAGGGGCTTACAATAAAATAAGGAGAATAAATATCAAAAAAGACAAAGGTAAAAAAAAGGGTGGTGTTATACATGTTTCAGTGTTTCCACTTTTGACATCTGATCTTTACACCTTGCTCTTTCATGTGGATTTTCGGTGTTTTGGAAGAAACACCAGGTTGCTTGTGGTTTGTTGTTCATTACAAATAAAAAAACAAGACAGACTAATTTATTTTTTTTGTTTTTAAATAAGGATCAATTTACACACATTTAAGAGTCAACCTCACTGGTTCAAATACAACACACTAGTAACATGCTATTAGTGGCTAAAGGGACAATTAGTTTTTACTTTATACAAGCAGATCTGAGGTTACAAACTAGTTCTGCCCCTGTGGACACTCAAATCTATAATAAAGAAACCTGCACGATGAAAAAAAAAAAGTTATGAGTAATTCATAATTTGGATTTTGGTGATGTTTTAGAAAGAAGAAAATTTGCCAACACTATTTGTTGATACATTTGTCAATATTTATCAATATTAAAATTATTATGCTATGTATATATGCTGCATCAAGAATGGGCTTTGTGTAAATGAACCATGTAGCAGAAGCAACTAAAGAGCCACACGAATAGCACTAATAACCAATAGAGTGGACGGATGAATGAAGATGGGGTGGTGTGCTGGACAAGGAAAAAGAAAACAAAGAGAGGGAAAGAGACATGATCACATTGTGAAATGGACAGAAAAAGTTTGGCGAAGCTTAAGGAAGCTGTAAAGCTCTTTGGTAAGCGAGCGCCATTTTTTGTTGCTGACTACCGACTCTTCTAATCAACCTCCAGCCCTGGCAGTGAAAACTGAGACCCACTCCCCACCCTGTTCTTTGATCATGGTTCTGAACGCTCCAAGGGAGAAATGTCAGTCTTGAAAACTGGCCTTTCGATCTCTAATGTGGAAATATTCCATGCTCCTTACGTTAATACATCACTGCAACACATACAGCATCAGGATCACACCCCTCAGCCTCCCTGGAAAAGTCTATTCGGGGGTTCTGGAGAGGAGGGTCCGTCGGAGAGTCGAACCTCGGATTCAGGAGGAACAGTGTGGTTTTCGTCCGGGTCGCGGAACAGTGGACCAGCTCTACACCCTTAGCAGGATCCTGGAGGGTGCATGGGAGTTTGCCCAACCAGTCTACATGTGCTTTGTGGACTTGGAAAGGCATTCGACCGTGTCCCTCGGGGAATCCTGTGGCGGTGCTACGGGAGTATGGGGTACCGGACCCCAGATAAGAGCTGTTCGGTCCCTGTACAACCGGTGTCAGAGCTTGGTCCGCATTGCCGGCAGTAAGTCGAGCCCGTTTCCAGTGAGAGTTGGACTCCGCCAGGGCTGCCCTTTGTCACCGATTCTGTTCATAACTTTTATGGACAGAATTTCTAGGTGCAGCCAGGGTGTTGAAGGGGTCCAGTTTGGTGGACTCAGGATTGGGTCACTGCTTTTTGCAGATGATGTTGTCCTGTTTGCTTCATCAGGCCGTGATCTTCAGCTCTCTCTGGAGCGGTTCGCAGCTGAATGTGAAGCGGCTGGGATGAGAATCAGCACCTCCAAATCCGAGACCATGGTCCTCAGCCGGAAAAGGGTGGAGTGCCCTCTCAGGGTTGGGGGGGGGAGATCCTGCCCCAAGTGGAGGAGTTTAAGTATCTCGGGGTCTTGTTCACGAGTGAGGGAAGAATGGATCGTGAGATTGACAGGCGGATCGGTGCGGCATCCGCGGTGATCACGGGCTCTGCATCGGTCTGTCGTGGTGAAAAAAAAGCTGAGCCGTAAGGCAAAGCTCTCAATTTACCAGTCGATCTACGTTCCTACCCTCACCTATGGTCATGAGCTATGGGTAGTGACCGAAAGAACGAGATCGCGAATACAAGCGGCTGAAATGAGTTTCCTTCGCAGGGTGTCTGGGCTTTCCCTTAAGGATAGGGTGAGGAGCTCAGTCATCTGGGAGGAGTCAGATGAGGTGGCTCGGGCATCTGATCCGGATGCCTCCTGGACGCCTCCCTGGTAAGGTGTTCCGGGAACGTCCAACCGGGAGGAGGCCCCGGGGAAGACCCAGGACACGCTGGAGGGACTATGT
Organism: Polypterus senegalus; assembly: GCF_016835505.1. Classification (NCBI taxonomy): domain Eukaryota; kingdom Metazoa; phylum Chordata; class Cladistia; order Polypteriformes; family Polypteridae; genus Polypterus; species Polypterus senegalus. The sequence continues at coordinate 118,655,329 of NC_053163.1, read as the reverse complement.
CTCCCGGCTGGCCTGGGAAGCATGGGATTCTTCGGAAGAGCTGGAAGAAGTGGCCGGGGAGAGGGAAGTCTGGGCTTCTCTGCTTAAGCTGCTACCCCCGCGACCCGACCTCGGATAAGCGGAAGAGGATGGGCAATTTACAGATAAATAAATTACCCATAACAATCACATATTGCCCTTCAGAATCAGATACTACAAATGAAATAATTTGATGCATTAAAATTCTCACTCCTCTAGTTTTATTTGCAAAGCTATGGTGCAATATTTGGCCAGTCTGATCTCTTTGCAACTGAAACTGATCCATGCTTAATTAGCAGAACTTCTTTGTAAATAATATCTTGGCATTTAGACTTGTTAGGTGTGAGAATACTTTCTCTCTCTTTAATTTGTGATTGAGACCTTTGACATTCCTGCTCACAAAGTTTACTGTTTGGTCATAGAGAAATTGTTTCTTTACTGCTTCTGTGTTTGGACTTTGATTCTGATATTATTCCTCCTGTAGCCATCTTCCAGTGTAGCTAGTCGGTCTCCAAGTACTTTGCATTCGGAATCTGCAACCTTTACTTTATCGTCAGCAGTAGATGCCAATTGTTCAACTATTTCAATAGGAGTCATGAACATTTGCTTAACGTCTTCAGGCTGAGCTCATGTGGTCTAAATTTATTCTCAGACTTGTTCATATTTTCCTGTATTTTTTCCTCATTTTGTTCTAGTATGTCTTTAAAGGCTGCCTCAAAACAATTACTTAAATGTTTCTCCTGGTCTTTAATATTCTGAAGCAGCTTCTCGTTTGTCCTGTTTATGTCCTTCATATCTAACCTTATATCATTTGTAACCTCCTTTCTACTACTCTTTATCTCCTTTATGTAACCTCCTCCCCAATAGCGGTAGCTATTGTGGTGAACATTGCTTTCAGATCAGACTGTTCATTTCGGCCTTCTCCGTGCAGGGAACAACCACCCTGGTTGGAGCCGGTGCCACTAACTCATGCGGGTTAGCTGACAGTGAGGATAGTAAGGCCATGCACAGTTCCATTGAACCTTCTGGAATCAAGTTCTTCTGAATTGACTCACTTGCAGTTTCGCTTCCACTTTTGCTCTCGGCTGGAGCCAATGCTGTAGCATCAAGTCCCTAGAGATATATTCTTTCACCCATCTGTTCCAGGTCAGTCTCTGGCAGGTCGTACCTTGAAGTTGAGGCTTGTTTAGACTTAGATGAAGCTCTAGCTGTCTTTTCCATTTCTTTCTGAGCACTTTATTTTGCTACTCATGTATATATTTGCATTTTCTTTAATTACAGCCCCTCGGGTACAGTAAATACAGGATACCTCAGGATGATGGTAAAAAAAGTAAAACACTGCTGCTAAAGGAGTTCCGTCTCAGACATCCATCTCCCGAAATGGACGAGACCAAAATCTTAAGTACATTATAAAGATGGGTCCAGAATTGGGAACGATGATACTAAGTACTAACACTATCTTCTTCCAAAAACTCTTTCTAAACTACTTATGTAATTATTCACAACAGACAAAGACTAAATAAATAATTTAGTATAAAACAGATATTTTATAGCATAACTTTCAAGAAAAAAAACCCAATGTTTATACTGTATGTGTTATAATGATACACTAATTAGGAGAGACAAACCATTTTCATTCATTAAATTGAATTGTTCCATTATAATGTGTGTGTGCGTTCATTCAGATTATTGTATTCTTGTGCTTTGTACCACACCACAAAACCAAAGCAAGAAAAAACTTACCTGCATATAGTTCTGGTCCATACACTGCACCTACTACCGGGCTCAACTTCCAGCCTATAACAACAATAAAAAAGTACAGATTCTGAGAACCACACACCCAAAAGCCTACCAAAGAATCATTATTTGCATATTTATGAATTAGACAGTATAACATTTTGTTAAGGAACCTGTAAATGCCTGCTTTCCATTCTTGCTTTGAATAACAGTTACAGCTAATGGATTAAAAAAATGCTTACTGAATGTATAAATCAAAAATAAAGGGAAAGTAGTAATTTTGCGATGACTAACAAGTGGATTAAAATAAATGCTGACTGAGTGTACAAGACAAGATATTTAGAATAGTGGGAGTTTTGAGGTAAAGGTGGTGCTGAACCTGAATCATGGTTCCTGAATCCATTACCTTTTTGTAATGATGATATTGGAAAACAGAGAAAAGTATGAAGGGTTGCAATTGGAGCTCTTGTATGCTGATGATCTGGCAGCGATAGCAAAAACAAACTGAACTTAAGGAGAAAATACTGAAATGGAAAGAGTTTGAAAGCAAAAGGCCTTAAAATAAATGTACAAAAGACCAGGGTGCTGTTTGAAGATGTAGTGTCAAGAAGTGTAGAATAGATGGGTTTGGGGTTGTGCAGCAGGTGTTGTAAAAATGTTACACAAGAAATTAAGTCTGTCTAATACACCGATTGTCAGAAGTTGATAAAATAAAAGAAGTAGTGTTGTATAGGGTAGTATGCACGAAGAGTGTGCAGCCATAGTAGAAAGTGTCCAGAATGCTGATGAAGTAAGTAAATATAGATATCAAAAAGGAGTTTTTTCAGATAAATTAGGTTGTGGTTTTATGAAGATGCAGGCACAGAAGTGATACCAAAAGGTAGAAGTGTATAGAAGAATTTCCAGGCGCTATCCTAGCATCTCTAGACTTGAAGGGAAAAGTTTATGAAAATTATGAACACAAGTGTGCTTTATAAGAGCAAGACATGGCTAATAAAGGCAGAACACGAAGCAATGTTGGAAAGAATGAGATTCATCAGATATGTGGAGAGTCACAAAGTCATAGGAAGATGAATGGTAATTAACAGAAAGACTTGGTGTGGAGGTGATAAGTGTTGCTGAGGTGAATAGGCATGTTTACAAAAGGCAGAGAATGACTGGGTGAATATTTGTACCACGATACAGGTGGAGGGGATGAGGCCCAGAGGCAGGCCAAAGAAGGTATGGCTGAAGGTCACAGAGTAGAGTAAAAAGATCTGAGGGGTTACCAGATACTATAGGGAAAAGGTTTATTATATTGGTAATGATGATTATCAATATTTAAGACAAATTCCTTCTTCAGATTCTTACTTGACTATGCCCTTATTCTGACAGGACTCTCTAAGCTAAAGATGGCAGGGAGGAAGGGTCAAATGTGTGAAATACACTTGTACTACAGTACACAGATCAAAAACGTTTGATAAATTCCACCGAGCTACACATGAACAGTTTGTTCTTTAGATCCTTACCATTTGCATAGGGACTGACCATCTTTTTATTGGTCATAACTCTTGCAGTGGCATTGTTAACCTGAAAAGCACAAAACAAATGTAACTGAACTGTTTAATATAAATACTTTACTAAAACACTAGGGTAAACATATGTATCTCTCCCTAATATGCAATCATCAGTTTTTAAGAGTTAAATTTCAAACCTTTAACTATTTTAAATGCATAGTATAAAGTATATGTTACAATAGACATTCAGAAAAAGTCACAGTAGTTACATGATTGTCAACATTTCTACTCTTGCTTAGTAAACATCTTTGAACACATGCACCTCTGCTACTATTAATACAAGCAAAGATAAAAAAGGCAAATTCTTACTCTAGACAGATGAATAAGTACTGTATTTAAAATATCCCTCAAAGCTCATGCTGTAAAAGCAAGGATTTGGCTCCATGGGATACATGAAAAATCTATTCATGCTGCCAATTAACACAGCAAATAATTTGTAAAAGAACTTGCGCTTTGCCTGAAAATCCTTTTCATATTTACTGTATGTTGTTGAATTTTGTAAAAGCAATACTAAAATTTGGAAATTCTTAGGAATGCTGTTGATTCAAATAATCTGCTCAACTACTTCATTTATAATTTGTTGTATTCATGTTAATGAAATATTTAGTTTAGATGCTTCATTACTTTGTCACAAATGCAAGAAAATCACCCCCTCCTCCCCCCTTTCCTTGAAAGCAAATAGGTGCAAACTGGTAAAAGCCTGATCGAGGCAATGGCACCTACAACATACAAAAAGGTCAACTTCAACTCTTTAAAAGAAAACCTCTAGTTAAGAGGAAGCACAGCAGAAGAAGCCCTGTGAATGCTAGTGCTGGATTACCATTATAGGGACCATTAAAAGATGCACCATAAACTGCATCACGTAGGGGCCCCAGCAGGAGTTTGAAAGGGGTGCCCAAGATGGATAATTGCAATATTCCACCAGGATGCTACAAGTAGTTGAATCAACAGTGGGTATAAAGGCAGACTTTTTAGCCAGAGAAAAAGAGTGATAGCGATGAGTAAACAAAAAAGGTGTAAATGTTTCCACAAAGGGCAGCAAAATTGCTTGGCTGCCAAGGGGTGTACTGTCATAAGAGAGAAAGAATCAGATCATATAAGAGTAGAATATTTTTTTTTTTTTCCCCTGAAGGAAAAAACTGGGGTGACCTCTGACCTAGAAAGTGATTAAGAATCTTGGCCAGAAAAGACCCTGGGATGAGGGATGATGCTGTATTTAGATCTTGTGGAAGTTTTCAAAGTCATCATATGTATAATAACATTTCCCCATGTCACTCTGTTCACTTCAATTTAAATTTTATGAATACTGCAAACTTTTGTTTGTTTGCTGCTCAGACGGTACACAGATCAAATAATGATTAGCTTATTTTTTTTGTGATGTATTTCAAACCATGTTACAGCTAGAGGCAGAACCGGGAACAGCTGTTTAAGCCTCAGCTGGAAAAAATATGCCTGGTTCAAAAGACACAATGACGGGCGGCAACAGGGGAAGTAGGATCTAGCACTTTTGCAGTGTGAAAATGAGCAAGCAACTCTACCTACTAGACAGGTTTCAAAGACCTGTTTTAGTTCGAACCAGAGGACCAGAAAGTCATCCCGATTATTTGATACTTTGTGTTCTTTTTCTCTCAATTATACGGTTTATTAAAGGTGTCATTTCTGTGACATTTAGTGCCATTCGCCTGATGTTCTGCATACAGAGTGATGTTTGAGATTGCAACTACCATCAAAAAAGGTAAAAAAAAACTATTTTTTTGTTTTACGTCTGCTTAAAGTTAGTTGAACAGTTTGTTTGCGTACTTGGTAACACAGACACAAATACACCTATAAAAGTTATGAGCTTTCTCATGAAATGTGCGTCTAGAAAGAGCTTTTAGTGTTTTAAACTGTACTTTTTTGTACTTGTCAGTTTTTCAAAAAAAAAAGACATCAAGTGTTAATGCATTATGTTTTGGAAATATAGTTAATCCCGTGGAGCCACTCCCAGATTTTTATTATAAGGCTAAATGCACTTTAGAACTGTCAAATTTATTTATATAGATATATACAAATATTTTAAAAAATAATAAAGATGTTGAAAAGGAAGAGACATGCAAAGAATAACCCTCCCAAAAGAAACATCTAAAAACATAAAACAAAAATGATTATAAATATACATAAAGAAAAAAATATCAAGTGGGTGCCAAAAGGGGTCCATTTCCAAGTGCAAAGTGTGTCACATAACCACTAAGAGAGAGAAAGACAAAGAACCAATCAGCAAGCTTTATACAGCACGGCGACCAACGGCAGCACTTCAAAAAGGGGGAGAGGGATGCGGGCGGGAGGAAGGAAGAGGGGAAGGGGAGATAGCCAATCACAGTCAACATAAAGATACAGCAAAAAAGGCAAAAAGATAGAAAAGACAGACATTGCCAAACAAAAGAAGAAAAACAAACTGAAGGTGCATAATTCAGGCACACTAGTGAAATCTCATTGTCAATACAACTTGAGTAAGATGTGCACATAGCAAAGGGGGTCAGGGGCAATCACCAAACTAATTAAAAAAATGAAATTTACAGCTAACAGGCAAGAGCTGTATACAGTATAGTCAAACACGGAAACATCCAAAAGAAATTCCATTCGCAAAAATAACTCAACAGCCGTGTAAAACAAATAAAATTAACCCAAAAGGAAGGAAAAAAAACAAATGAATTAAAAAAGTAGTGGGCATTCAATATATAGAATATCAGATCACATCCTTAGCGTTAAAGTGAGATGGTAAAAGATGAATTCATCTAGCTTTTGGTGTTTAAAATAAAAGGAAAAAACAAAAACTACAAATTTAAAAATTAGTTTAGGATTCAATTTGAAATATCTTAACCCCTGAACCACTATATGTATTTCTAACAAACATGTGTATCATTCTACAAGCATTTTGTAGTCAATTGGGACTGATACAGCACGTCTATCTCTTCTTACAGAAGGGGACTATTGATATCTGATTAACATCATGAGTAGTTGAGACTAGAAATCGTATAAATTAAAAAAGATTAAATGGATACAGGGGTTAAGATAATCATAAATACATTATCTATTTTTATTCTGCATTCCTGGAACTGTAGCGTATTACTTTTTATTTTTATAGTTTTTTTTTTTTTTTTAAATGAATTCATAGTGTTTTTGTTAACGTCCCCACAAGTTTCCACTTACCGCCTCTTGAAAACTGCCGCCTTGGCGAATGTATTGTTACCATGGAAACTGACACCCTAAACGTTTAAAACAAAACGTCAAGGGAAAATAAAATCAAATATAAAAATGAAGCTTTTTTGAGACTTCTATTAATGGAAAAATAAATAACGTCAAATTATAAGCAAACATTTCTTACACAGAAGAAATAAAGCTCAGTTCAGGGTGTTTTTATTTGCTCATGCAGGTTTAGGTTTCAGCTTGCCTTAGTAAACTTTACCCGTCAACAAACAAAGAAGACAGAAAGATGAGAAGCCGCTAACCAAGCAGTTTTCTGATGGAAAAAATATGGCTTATTGTTAGCGCAATTAATTTCAGTTAATCTTTAGTGAGATGTATTCAGGAAGCCTGAACTTGCGATTGAATGTAGCCATCACACAAAAAGAAATAAGAACTTGATAATCATAACCCACACCCTCTTCCAAAAAACAATCATAATCCAGCTTTTTAAAATACCCTGGACATACTCAAAAAAAAAAAAAAGAAGAAATAAAGCCATGCACTACAGTATGTTTGAGGTGGATTTCAAAACATTTTCGCTCTGAAAACACAACCAGCTACTGTTTGGTTCAAATTTAATTAGTGCTCAACAACTGGACTTTGATTTTAATTTCTTAGACATGGACACATGTATTAACACAACAGCTTTGCAACTATACCAAATGCCAAATTAACAAAGGCATTTACAGATTCTATCTAGGTTTCAGTCAAAATTCAAGTCGCCACTTGTTCGCAATTTTTGGCATTAAACCTTTTAGGAAAAACAAATTTGAAGTTTCACCACCATTTAAAATTTGGAGGCCACTATCGGCATGCCAGTAAAGGCAATTGAAGTACTTGTGAATAGACTATCCTCTTTAAATTAATGCAATATATATATTTTAAGAAACTGTAATTATATTCAACTTTGAAAGATTGTACTGTTTTACAACGGCCCATTTCAGCCTTCTGCAGAACTGAAGGTTTTAAACAAGTGTAAATATAAATTCCAATGACCTCACCCAGACCCCCTTTAATGTTATTTTTAACATAAATCTGCTTTGACATAAGGAAAAAGGGAGAAAGATTTAATCAAAATTGCTGGTGTATTGCACCCCATTTTCACAATAAAATAGGTGGTAGAATGATGCAGATTATATGGCAAGGGACTCAAAGAGGAGGAGAAAACAACAGCTGGGAGAAAGGGCAATGTTTGAGCAAAAATAAATGGGATAGTCAACAAAGAATGTGAGGACACAAACATGCAAAAAACATACACTCTCACAGCAAAAAGTGAAATTAAAAGGAAAACAAGGAAAGGAGCGCTTTTTTGCAAAACCTCAAGAAAACAGATATGCGAGAATTATAAAAGTAACTATACTGCTTGGAATTGGACTGGAGGGGCTGTTATGTCATTAAACTTCTTTCATTTTAGGAGAAAGACAATCAGGTGGGAGAGAGAGAAAATCAAAAATGATTTAAAATAGTTAAAATAACACTGATATTTTAAAAAAAAAAAAAAAATATCTTGTACACAAAAAAAAGTCAAACTTGAAAGAAATGAGCAAGCCCAGCATTACTACTGTGCTATAAAGGAAATAAAAATGAATAATGCTTTTTATATATACATATACATACATATATATACATATACATATATATACATATACATATACACATATATATATATATATACACATACATATACATATATACATACATATATACACATATACACATACATATATACATACATATATATATATAAAATAACATGCAATAAAAATAAAAAAGATTTACATCTAAAGCAAAGAAGGAATGCAACACTGGGTAACAGACAAAATATCTTATACATCAATAAATTAGAGAACAAAATACACAAATTAAAAGGTTCATTCAAAACAGCAATGAAAAAAAAAATCAGCATTCTTATAATAAAAAAAAAAGCATAACCTATAAATCAAGGATTGTGATATATTCAAAATGTGAAACGTGAATCAAGAACTTGCCACTGTCATGTTATTGAATTATGATGGTAAAGACATGCACCTCAATTTTACGTCCCTCTACCAAAGATCCGTGTAAGCGCTCCCTGGCCTTCTCAGCATCAGCGCTAGTCTCGAATGTCACAAACCCGAAACCCTGCATGCAGCCAATGTGGAGAAAAGGGATGGGGTTTAGGAGGGTGGAAAGGAGAAAACAACATGCAAAACGTTAACAAAGTCAAAAAAACTTCAAAAAAAACAAAAACAAAAAAAAAAACCAAGCAAACACACACTAGGTTAAATGCACTTAGCAGCTATAGCTTTGGTGCAAAATGTCAACACCGCATTTTTCTCTCTCTCTCCTTTACATAATACAAATTATAAAAAGAAAAGGGAATAAAGCTAGTTGATTCTTTATTAATCTAATGTCAGGTTTAAAGATCATTACAGCTCTTAGTACAGTTTAAAAAGGTGCAACTTCTGCACTGCAGCTAAGCAGCCAAATGAATGCAACCCCAAGTGAGAAATCCCAGATTAACTAAATAGATGTTCAAACACCCTTTCAGCTCAGTTACAACAAATAAATTAAAATCATAACAACTTCCTATAATTACATTCAAGAATTAGCAGAGAATCGAACAGCTATACAATTTAAAAATGCATCATTTATTTTATCATTAGCAGTTATGGAGAGGCAGTGCCATTCATTTCATGCAACGTCCACCTAGAAAGAATGCGGGTACTTTCTGGATTAAGTTCAATTCTTAACAGTGCAGAAAATTATTTATATAAAAAAAAGAAAAGAAAAAAGGTCCGTGACCACTGGGGAATGGCAACACAGCATGTTCAGATCTGAAAAATAAAGTCACAGAGGTCAGAAAATACCCAACACTGAATAAGTCAACCTTTCAATTAGTTTCGCCACAAAATCGCATCAGCAGAAACAATACTGAGGA
>NC_053163.1:118628373-118638373 GCF_016835505.1 Polypterus senegalus | reverse complement strand
TAAAGTTATTTCTGTGACCATTTTGAGTTTTTCTTTCATTGACTGAAGGGTACCTAAAATTTTGTCCACGTGTGTGTGTGTGTGTGTATATATATATATATATATATATATATATACACACATACACACACATATACATACACACACACACAGCATCCGTTTTCTAAGTCCCAATCTAATTGTATGGGTGGTTATCTACCAAGTAACGCATATGGTTGGTCTACCAGTTGGCAAACATCCGCATGGGGCCTACATAGTTTACTGTCAAATTATAGTAACAGTTAATAAATAAAAACACTTACCTTTGAGCCTCTTTCATTGAAAATAATTTCAACATCTAAGATTTTTCCGAATTGCTGAAAACAGATTGAGAAAAATCACTTATCACATTCTTCAAAGGGGTTCAAAGCAGAATATGAAGGCATATTTACATTTCTTAACATAAATATCTAGTGAAGGGTTAATAAAATAAACTCTGTCTCCCGATGGTATGAAAGCAAAGGATACACACAGGACAATAAAAGCACAGTCACTGACTGACATACCCTTCAGGAAAACTACAGAGTATAGTCCACTGTAGGTAATGAAGTCAAAACATTCTGCAGACATACACAAAGCAAAGAATACCCTTTACTATGAATAAAACGCTAGAAAATGTTTATTTTTCAAAAAATACAAAATAAACTCACCCCAAACATCTGACGTAAATCAGGATCTCGAAAACGGAAAGGAATATTAGAGACATGAAGACGTTTTGGTGTGGCCTTGGAGTCTGAGTTTTCTGTGCTGTGCGTTTGTCCTCCTTGCCCCTCTGTTTGTACTGAGCCATCTGTTTGCTGCAAGAAATAGCACATTAGACAATTTCTTTTAAAAAGGCTACTGACTGATTTAACTGTGGTAGAAGTCCAAAATATGACATAAGTAATCCAAATAAAGGCATCATGACACAAAACAAAAAAGTAAAAAACACTATCTATATAAATAATCATTACGTGTAGGACTTTATGTACTGAAGGTGTTGTTCTAAAATGATCAACTGTTGTCCAGAGTGCTTTAAACATAAAATCAAATGGAGCCACACACAACATATTACTGCCGTAAATAATCTGATGCAAATAAAAAGACATTTCACATTTCCCTGAACAGCACAGGTTGCTAAAAACTCAAATCACTTGTAGTTTTAGTAAGTAGAGTACTTAATGCAACACATGGAGCACTCCTGGATGGCTCAATCATTCAAGTAACTTTGTGATCAAAATATGGAACCCAAACAATTTTGCTTTGAACCATTTCCAAGTGTAACAGTTTTCTGTACATTAAAAACACCTAACCATTAACCTAGCAATTACCGAATTTCAGGACATTCTATAAAGATTTCACTACTACTTGCCACATTGATCAAATATAGGTTATATTCATACTGCAATTTAAATACTATTTTTCTACTCATATGTGGCACAAATTTGAGTGTTTTTAGAGAAGCGTGAGCAGGGAAAAAAAAACACTAAATACAATGCAGGTGTGTGCAACTTGAATGTGACCAGCATTTGAAAGAATAGGAATTACAGTCATGTGAAAACATTAGGACACCCTTTGAAAGCATGTGGTTTTTTGTAACATTTTTAATAAATGGTTATTTCATCTCCGTTTCAACAATACAGAGAGATTAAAGTAATCCAACTAAACAAAGAAAACTGAAGAAAAGTCTTTTCAAGATCTTCTGTAAATGTCATTCTACAAAAATGCCTATTCTAACTGAGGAAAAAGATAGGACACCCTCACATGTATTCCCTCTTAAATTGGCTCAGATCTCACACAGGTATATCACACCAGGTGCACATAATTAGTAGATCGTTACTCTGCATGTTGAATGAGGCTTGCCCTATTTAAACCTCAGACATTTAGTTTGGTGTGCTCCTGACTGTTGAAGTGAGAGTGAGCACCATGGTGAGAACAAAAGAGCTGTCAGAGGACTTCAGAAAAAAGATTGTAGCAGCCTATGAGTCTGGGAAGGGATTTAAAAAGATCTCAAAAGATTTTGAAATCAGCCATTCCACTGTCCGGAAGATAGTCTACAAGTGGAGGGCTTTCAAAACAACTGCCAACATGCCCAGGACTGGTCGCCCCAGCAAGTTCACCCCAAGAGCAGACCGCAAGATGCTAAAAGAGGTCTCCAAAAACCCTAAAGTGTCATCTCGAGAACTACAGCAGGCTCTGGCTACTGTTGATGTAGAAGTACATGCCTCTACAATCAGAAAGAGACTGTACAAGTTTAACTTGCATGGGAGGTGTGCAAGGAGGAAACCTTTGCTTTCCAAGAGAAACATCGAGGCCAGACTGACATTTGCCAGAGATAAAGTTGACAAAGACCAGGACTTCTGGAATAATGTTCTTTGGACAGATGAGTCCAAAATTGAATTATTTGGACACAACAGCAGAGGACATGTTTGGCGTAAACCAAACACAGCATTCCAAGAAAAGAACCTCATACCAACTGTGAAGCATGGAGGTGGAAGTGTCATGGTTTGGGGCTGCTTTGCTGCAGCAGGACCTGGTCAGCTCACCATCATAGAATCCACGATGAATTCTACTGTGTATCAGAAGGTGCTTGAAGAACATGTGAGACCATCAGTTAGAAAATTAAAGCTGAAGCGGAACTGGACCATGCAACATGACAATGACCCAAAACATACTAGTAAATCAACCAAAGATTGGCTGAAAAAGAAGAAATGGAGAGTCCTGGAATGGCCAAGTCAAAGTCCAGATTTGAATCCCATTGAGATGCTGTGGGGTGACTTGAAAAGGGCTGTACGTGCAAGAAACCCCTCAAACATCTCACAGCTGAAAAAGTTCTGCATTGAGGAGTGGGGTAAAATTTCCTCAGACCGATGTCGAAGACTGGTAGATGGCTACAAGAACCGTCTCACTGCAGTTATTTCAGCCAAAGGAGGTAACACTCGCTATTAGGGGCAAGGGTGTCCTATCTTTTTCCTCAGTTAGAATAGGCATTTTTGTAGAATGACATTTACAGAAGATCTTGAAAAGACTTTTCTTCAGTTTTCTTTGTTTAGTTGGATTACTTTAATCTCTCTGTATTGTTGAAACGGAGATGAAATAACCATTTATTAAAAATGTTACAAAAAACCACATGCTTTCAAAGGGTGTCCTAATGTTTTCACATGACTGTATCTAATCAACATGGATCACAGTAGTGAATGTGAGATGGCACAGTCAAGAATATGGAGCTACTGTTGCCAGCACATGCAGCCCAACTGCTATACATTTCCTGGCATGTCTCAAGCAAGGACTTTGTTGAGATTCTCTCTCTCTCTCGCTCACTCGACATCTACAAACTCTCTCTCTCTAAATTTGTCCACTATCAGTCACTACAATGCCTCTTTTACGTTACACTTAATATCAGCCCACTTTTAGCTATTGTAGTCCTTCAAATTCATACAGCCACTGCTTTAGTACTGTCAGGCTGCATCAATTCATAATCCTGGGCTTTGAAACACAAATTCAGCACTGCACTGGATTAGCAATATTTTAAATAAAAAGACAATTAAATGTTGCTATTGTAATGAGGAAGTATGCAAACAAGTGACCATAAACCATAGCCGTTTGCTTTTCACAAATTGGTCCTAAATCTGAAATGCTTTTAAGTATCACTAATTTACATGACTACTAGTGGTGATTTGATTGGAACAATATATATTTTCCATTTCTGAACTGAGGATTTACACTACATGGAAACTGTTAGCACCCAAGAGCTATTATCATTCAAAACTACATGAAGTATCTTATTTTATTAAGTCATAATGGTTAAACTGTAAGAATGAAAACAATATGCCAGCTATGAAGCACATGTAATACTATCTTCAAGATAGGCCAGAGGGGGAAAAAATGGAACATCAGTACTATCTTTTCGATTTAACAGACTTGGTAATATGGAAATAGCAGTTATAAATGAGAATGAGAAATCCATGACTGAGATTATAATAATATTGGTAAAATCACTATCCAGCATAAGTTTGTGTGCAGAAAAGGGGGGGCCAGAGCTTGGCAAATTACTGCCTGTATTAGGAACATAAACATGATCAAGTAATCAAGCTACAATTACACACAGACAAAACACTAAGTGAACAAATGTACCAACAAAATACATTCTTCTGAGGAAATGAATCAGAAAAACGGGATCTTTGTTCTACTGGAGTTACAATGCAGTACAGCCATAAAGTTGCTTTTAAATACTCCTCTTTAAAAATTAAAATTAAACAATAAATAGAAGGCTATTAATTCACATTTATGCACATACCTTTAAGTAGGTACTTTAATGATTACACTTTGAAATGAGAATTAAAAAGAAAACCCCACACACATGGCAAAACCCAGGTGAGGAACTTGTATATTGTCAACAGGGATGAGCAGTGTGGCCAAAAATGTATAACATGATATAATTAAAAATTATCGTGGTTATTATGTAATCTATGTACATATACTTTTCAGAAGTATACTGAATCCAGTTTAGGTGTTTTGTTGCCCCAGTTTAATAGGTTAACAGTAGGTACTTCCAATGTGATGTTTCTTTTCATAACAAGCATTTTAATCAGCTAAAGTAATGGTAATAATAATAGCACATTTTATTTATACAGCACATTTCCCATGCTCAAAGTGCTTCACATACATTGGACAGCAAAAAGCAGAACGACAAACACTTTACACAAAACATCAGCATAAAACACTAAATAAAGATAAATTCTGGAAACACAAAGATTTGAGTTAGAACAACATAATAATCCACAATAAAATATAAAAACAGAAATATTACAAGAAAACCCTAAACAAATAAAATGTGTGATACAAATGCAAATTATTCTAAGCACGCATACAGAGTAGTAAGTTTAAAGACAGGGTCAGAACGTAAGGTATATGCCTTTCTGAAAAAATGATTTTTAGGTTGTTTTTACAAGAATGAATTGTCAGTTATCTAGTTTATTGCTGAAAATAATAAGAATAAAAGTTTTAACTTTGCCTTTCAAAACATTTTTGTGAACATGGAGAAAAATTATAATGACAAATCAAAGAAAACTTACATTAACATAAACTGATACATAGCATTTTAATAAAAACCAAAAGATGCAAAAATAATGTTTGTGTTGCGTACTTATTACTTTATCTATACTTAAGTTTAGCCTACCTTTAGAAAAACTTAATGGTTAATCCAAGGCCACCTTACTATAATTTTCATCAGTATTCAAAAACACAAAAACTAACTGCTAGTGCTTTGTTTTACAGCTTCAAAGACTGAGGTAGTGGGGGAATGATGTCCCTTCAAAGTCTGATAGTACAGTGATCCCTCGCTATATCACGCTTCGACTTTCGCAGCTTCACTATTGCGATTTTTTTCTCATACATGCTTCCGTCACTACGCATGCGCTTTCTGAGAACTTTTATCTAAGCCCTACGATGGCTCCTAAACGTGCTGCTTTTTCTAAGCCTTCTGACAATAAAACTAAGCGCCGGAGGAAGATGCTTACTATCATGGAGAAGGTGAAACTCTTGGATATGATTAAAGATGACAATAGCCTACAAAAGCCTACTCACGCATATGGAAAGACAGTGCCAGCAACTACCTATCAAGAGGTTCTTCAGCCGCGCACCCAGACACCCACTGCCTACTCCTAGTACTCCTTCAGCGGAAGAAGACAACAACGCACCTGCTGAAGATACTGCACCACCTCTGAAGAACTCTACTACTGAGGTCGTGCCTTCATAGGTTAGTGGTTGTGTGTAAGAACTGTGTGTGTTTGTGTGCAATTAAATGTACAGTACAATAATAATCTACTATATAAAAGCATTCGGGATTGTCCTTCCGTCCCGTGAGTGCAAAGCGTAGCAGTATTATGCTTATTACAGACTTACTACTTGCGGCTTGAGGTACGAAGCAACGCGATGTGAGCAGAGTTCTGGTGCTCCCATCGTTCCCTTGCTTTTGTGTGTGATGCGCTGGAAAAATAGACAAAATTGTGTCTCTGGAAATAATTAATGTTGATGGAGAACAAATGCCTCACCGCGTAGTAAATATCAGGGGAGATGGTGCTTGCTTATTCTCATCTATAGCTTATTTAGTACATGAAACTCCGTCTTTAGTGGTACAGATTCGGGCTGACATTGTACGGCTTTGGACAGGCACTTGAGGGGATAAAAAAAAAAAAAAAGTAGGTTTTCGGGAGATGTTATGAATGGGCACTTTGATGCTCTCATTCCCTACACTTACATGCCTAATGTACACATGGAGCGCACAAAAATTGAGGATAAAAGTCTTCGCCTTAAAAGGCGAGTGAGCCTAGTAATATATTTGTAACGTCCAATACGTCTTATTTTCTCTTATTTTGTCTAATATATTGGGTAATACGAGTGTAATGGTGACTAAAGGGTGTTATTTCATGTCTAGAGGGCTCTGTTAAACATATTTAGAAGGTCGTAAACAGGTTTTCTATACTCTTAACTGTGAAAATATTCGATTTATACATAAAGAATCCTACTTCGCGAAAATTAATTTATCACGGTAGAGTCTGGAAAGGATTAACCATGATAAACTAGGGTTCACTGTACAATCATATATAAAACCAGTTCATAGTTGGGGTCTCGGGATTGGCGTTGTGAAAAGTACCGGTACATACAAGTATGAATGCATTTACTGCAAATTAAGTCAAAAAGAGGGAAAAAAATTAACTACTACTATAGCTTGCACTTTCTACCACACAAACGTGTTTATAAAAATACAATTGCCAAAGCAAAACAGACTGAGTTTTACAGCATATCGGCTATATGCTACTTCAGAGTACTTTAACATTCAAAATTAGCTACAGCAAGCTGAAGCCTTTGCAGACTGAGCGTACACCTTTCACCCATACCAGCTCTTTACTTTGTCTTGTGGATGTAAGCCCAACTCAGCTGCCATCTATGCCATCTTTGTTTGCATCTCCAGTTGTACTGGTATATGCCGCTTTGTTTTAGAAGGTAAATGAACTCCCACTCTCTACCACACGTCATCTTCGCACGATGTAATTAAGGAAGCTTCCTAATGTGCTAAACCATAACAAACAAGATACCCCTAAATTTCTCCCATTCGACAGATTTCTTCCGGTTTCTCGTTTCAAACAGAGTACTGTACACCACTGCCTTAGCCAATAAAATTCTCACCATCTTCTTCTTCTACAATGGGGAGACCAGGGGAACCCTGAATGCAGGTATTTGAAACACACAACGCACAGATGCTATTTTGGAACAAAAACATCTAGTACCTCTGTCTGAAGGATGACTTGGCTGAGTAGAAGCTGACAACTGCGATGTCTTACTGCACTATTTATAGTTGTAAACAAAAAAAAAAAATTACGTTATATCCTGCATTGTATAAAATGCATCTCTGCCTATCTTTTGTAAGATTCTTGCAGAAGGGACATCAGAGCCTGCAGCACTTCTGCCCACTACATAAGCTATACATACAACTGGTACTTCTGCTTAAACCTATCAAGCCTCAAAGACACAGGACTATGCCTGTGTGAGCAAAGAAAACGGACAGACAGGTAGGCAGAAGGTTGCTTTCAGGTCCCACAAGACCACTTGTTAACCTAAGACAGCAAAATAACACTTGGAGGATTCAATTGCATCATGCTATTTCATATACGGTTACCTAATTGTTGAACCTGTTAAGGATGTAAGCTTTATTCCCTCATACTTTGACAAGTTGCCGTTAGCACGAAACTAACAGATGTCAGCGGTTTAAGGGACATGAAAATGCTTTCTATAGCTAGAGTAAAATGAAAAACCAGTAATGCAAACTAGTGATAATCTAATCCACTGGTAAAGAGTAAATTGGCCGATCTCAAAAGCCATCTTTTTCAGCATTTGCTTTTCTAAACTTAATTGTGATTTTGCTTCAGTACTTGAAGTGTATGTGTAGTTCTGCTGCCAGAACTTCCAGTAAACAGAGAGCAAACAGTCAGGCTCTAAGAGAAAGAAGGCTGGACTAATGGCTTTTACATTAAAGAAAACTGAGAAATAAACTAAAAAAAAAAGAATGACGTGTCGTCCTGTGCTTAGAGAGGAATGGTAGATGTATATGTTGTCGAGCTGAACCTGGAGTGGTACAGCAGCTGCTGCTGCTTGGGCACTTGCAAGGGCCAATCGGCGGTTTACACAGTGGCAGTTGACCAAGAGTCCAGATGTTTTATCTCAAAGTAGTTTTGCCACACCTTTCTGTTTCCCAATTATAACAGCCACTAAGTCTACCTGTTGGATATTCAATTCACACTTGCACTACGGCAGGTATGCATTCTCAACATTTCCACTTTAATCTCGATGCTTATGTCGAGAATGAAGTCGACATTTCCACTTTATTCTCAACATTTCTACTTTATTCTCGCCGTTTATCTCGAGATTAAATTTGACATGTTGACTTTATTCTCGTAGTTTGTCATTAAAGTCGAACATTGTAAAATAAACTTCACCTTAAAATGAATGTTTAATTTACTAGATTTTCTCAAACCCCGTCATACATTATGCAGCAACATGACGCTTATGACGAGAATAAAGTTGACAAGATTAAAGTGGTAATGTCCAGAATAAAGTTAACATCTCGACTTTATTCTCGACATAGTTTTTTTTTTCTTCACTTTGTCCATATTTTTTTCCTTCACCGTGGCGCTAATACGCTTCCGTACAAAACCCTCAGCAATTCAGTGACAAAACTTTTGCTGAGGACACTGTGTGCTGCAAGGGTTTTTGCACACTTTTTGCAATATGGACGCAGGTCCAAATATAAGAACGGCAGATGGGGTCACTTTAAACAGGAACCACAGTAACTGCTGTAAGGGTTTTTGCACACAGAACACACCTAATGCTTAAACAACTGTATATATATATATATATATATATATATATATATATACTAATAAAAGGCAAAGCCTTCACTCACTCACTCACTCACTCACTCATCACTAATTCTCCAACTTCCCGTGTGGGTGGAAGGCTGAAATTTGGCAGGTTCATTCCTTACAGCTTCCTTACAAAAGTTGGGCAGGTTTTATATCGAAATTCTACGCGTAATGGTCATAACTGGAAGCAGTTTTTCTCCATTTACTGTAATGGAGATGAGCTTCAACGCCGTGGGGGAGTTTCGTGTGACATCATCACCCTCCCACGTAATCACGCAGTACATAGAAAACCAGGAAGACCTCAAAAGCGCTGAAGAAAACATGCATTATATAATTGAGAAGGCAGCGAAACAATAAGAAGCGAGTGACATATACAACCATATTCATGAGTTCTGCTACTTCGGAAACAAAGCACGATGTAAACCTACACTTTAAGTTCATAGACAGGCTGCCGCTGGCGTTTGTAATTTAGTGCCTGCCCATATAAGGCCGTCCGTCAGCGGCAATCCAATAGCAAACTGCCACGGGTAAATATTCACGGGTGAAGGACTGTGCTTATGGAGAGGAAGATGAGATGGTCAGGGTGGTGTTTGACACAAACTCAGCGAAACTGCGAGAGAAAGTTTTAAGTGCCAGGACTAAGGTAACATTAAATACAGCCATGGACATAGCACGAGATGGCACCAGCACAGCTGGGAACCTTCGATGCATGTACACGAGTGGCTCACGTGAACTGGCGCAGTGCACAGATAAAAGCAACAGTTCCAAAGAGCTGAACAAAACCAATTACACAATTGAAAAGGCAGCAAAAAATATGAAGCGTCTCATACATACAAGCATATTCATAAATCCAACTACTGCGGAAACAAAGCACACGTTGGAAAAAGTCAATGTCCGCTAAAGGAAGACAGTGTAAAAAACCCGTGCATGCAGTGTGTCAGGTCTCAGATAAAGAAGAAGACGAGCTGTTTATTGATGCAGTAAGAAGCGAATCGATGAATGAAACCTGTCATCTTTACAGCGATTGACAAACACGGAATGTAACTTGAACACAACACATC
>NC_053163.1:118603373-118625873 GCF_016835505.1 Polypterus senegalus | reverse complement strand
TATATATATATATATATATATATATATATATATATATTTATATATCTATTATATCTATATATATCTATATCTCTATATATCTCTCTCTATATCTATATCTATATATGTATCAAAATACTCTCTATATCTATATATGTATCAAAATACCCGCGCTTCGCAGCAAAGTACTGCCTTAAAAGTTTTATTAAGAAGAAAATTAAACCTTTTTAAACTGAGAAAATATACCAATAATTATTTTTTAAGGATCTCTTTGTATACCACATTGTGAGTTCGGCCCTCCGGTTGTAATATGACCAAGCTGTGCGCTGAGCTTACTCTTAAGCATGCGACGTACAGTTGGCCATGTGAACAGTTATCTTGTTTCAAATCTCACAGCTTGGATTGCTGCTGTCATAATCGGTTTGAGTTTCATGGTTTGTTTCAATTACGATGGTATTTGTAGGACTTGTGTTGAAGGGACATTCGGCATCTGTCAAGCGTTGTAAGTATACAACCAGTTTCATCGATAACTTCACATCCAGCTTTTGAGAGTTTAAACATTCATAAACATCAAAGTGTCCACTACTGAAATCGTCACCTGTGAATCTAAGATGTTTAAGAGGCATTGGCGGTTGTCCAAAGGTGTAAAATATTTGGCCATTTCGGTACACTTGAAAGCGACAACCGAACAATTCAGCGGCAGCCATCAACTCACATGACGAACTTTAGGTGAAGAGCTTAAGCATTTCACTCTTATAGTGCTCCTGTGTAGTATACTTATCTCCTGTACCGTCATCAGTCCACACCTTGAACCTGTTTCAATCATTCAATACATAAGACACAATGTTTCTCCAGATATCAAGAGTGGACCTGATATGGCCGTGCAATATGTAACACAGAGACTGGAAAAGATAGGTGCCATCTCCGGGCATGGAAACCACTCAGTAGGTGACAGTTGTTTGATCGATGGTGATCACCTCGATAGACATGTTAATGCAGGTACAGTTGGAATGATAAAGGAAATGGGTACCTGAACAATGTAAAGTAAGTATAAAATACCTACACAATAACTATAATCGTAATAAATGAACAATAAAACAGCAGAGAAGCCGTGGATTAAATAAAAAGGCTGTAGTTATCAGCAGGGAGACGTGAATCCCGTGGCGAAGCAAGGAAGAGAATAAAGAGACTGGAGCGACGGACGACCATATATAGGCAGGCAGCCAATAACGTGGGAGGCATTGGGATGGGGGACTCAACGCCGCCTCACACGGTGACTGAGCTGCAGGCTATGGACATATATATGTACATAAGTAGGATTCAGTTAGCGTTGGGAACCCGCATACCAAATTTCTTGAAGATGGGCCCATAAGTAACAAAGACCGTTGAAAAGTTCAATATGGCGGCCGACAGTGGCATCATACCACCGAA
This sequence comes from Polypterus senegalus, assembly GCF_016835505.1. Lineage (NCBI taxonomy): Eukaryota > Metazoa > Chordata > Cladistia > Polypteriformes > Polypteridae > Polypterus > Polypterus senegalus. Next base: position 118,624,463 of record NC_053163.1, on the reverse strand, counting down.
AAAAGTACCAAATTTCAGCCTTCTACCTACACGGGAATTTGGAGAATTAGTGTCGTTGGAAAGTTCAATATGGCGTCATACCATTGTACATTGGTTTCGGTTAGCGCAGGGAAGCCGCCTACCAAATTTCGTGAAGATGGGGCCATGAATAATAAAGTTCAACATGGCGGACGTTGTTGACCGTTATAACCGTTATGCGTAGAATTTCGAAATGAAATCTGCTTAACTCTTGTAAGCAAGCTGTAAGGAATGAGCCTGCAAACTTTCAGCCTTCTACCTACACGGGAAGTTGGAGAATTAGTGACGTTTGGAAAATTCAATATGGCGGCCGACAGTGGCGTCATACCACCGAAATAAGTACGCACATCGGTTTTGGTTAGCGCAGGGAAGCCACCTACCAAATTTCATGAAGATGGGGTCAGCCTTCTACCTACACGGGAAGCTGGAAAATTAGGGACGCTGGAAAGTTCAATATGGCGGCCGACAGTGGTGTCATACCATCGAAATAAGTATGTACATCGGTTTCGGTTAGCGCAGGGAAGCCGCCTACCAACTTTCGTGAAGATGGGGCAATAAATAAGAAAGTTCAACATGGCGGACGTTGTCGACAGTTGTAAGTAAGCTGTAAGGAAGAAGCCTGCCAAATTTCAGCCTTCTACCTACACGGGAAGTTGGAGAATTAGTAGTGAGTACGCTCACTATACAGACTGCACTGACGCCGAGACCAGAGATATCACTTCCTGATGCCTTTTTTCTGATATCTGACAGGTTGGCTCAACTAGACTTTTTATTTTATCAGTACTCCTCTTGCGCACCCACCTCCACATCTATTTGCTTATAAACTGCCGCTCCGCTCCCACTATTTGCATATACAACCCTCTCTCACCCGCCCACCTCTGCATACTCCTTGCTAATGTATTAACCCTACCCTAACCCATATTCTTTGCTTGTGAACTCTGCTCCACCTCGTCCATGCTATTAGCTTTAGCAATATTTGCCCACCCACTCACTCGTCCCTTGCCATCTCTGCAGATCATTAGATCTGCCTGTACCTGCAGATCTGCAGCTGTCATCTCACAATGTCATGCGAGATGACAGCCGGGCCCTCAACTAAATTAGCCGGGCGGAGTGCCCGGCTAAAAGACGCTAGGGAGAACACTGTAACAGTACAAGCAGACTTGCTACTGAGAATGAATGGGAGCAGCGAGGGGTGGTTAACCACCCGCACACCACATAGTCACCTCCACTTGCATACAGTATGCTGCCTGCAGCATCAGCCAACCGAGTGCGAACAGGATGTGGCCAAAGGCGGGAAGTGAATCCCCCACCACCACCCCCATTCAACAGGCAGCCATCTGAGGCACACTACAATGCTGCCCCTGGCCGCCCCATTCACCCTCAATGGCCTCCGTTCAGCCACAACCGGGTCATCGCTTGCAGCATCACCAGCCGGCCAACGAGAACGAACGGGGCAGCAGTTCAAGGGTCAGTGCAAGGCTGTGTGGTGGGTGGGCAGTGAAATACCCCCCTCCGCCCCATCCAGCCTCAGTCCAGTCAGGAGCAGTAGCTACGGCGGCGTGGTGGGCAGACAGCGAACCGCCCCATCAAGCCTCCGTCCTGCGCACGAGCAGTAGCTACGGCCCCAGGTCACTGCTTGCTGCGCACCCTGGTGCCTACCGAGAATGAATGGGGTGCGGCCCCCACCGCCCCATTCTTCAACCGGAGCCGCCCGAGGGACACTACACTGCACGAGCAGTGAAAATCGCCCCCCAAGCCACCGCTTGCTGCATCCCCAGGCCGAAGATGACGGAGCAGCAGTTACTGAGGAGCCTGCAACGTGTACCCCAGACAGATGAAGGAGCAGCTGTGGCCCAGTTCGTAGGTTGTATGTCGGATGTCAGTAACTTGGGGACTATCTGTAATTTAAAACACATAAAGCTATCTAAAACATGTTTTTTTCCATCTCTAAAAGATGAACATATTTTCTAAATATGTAAGATACTAAGAAAATAATTCATGCATGTATTTCTAGTATAATACAGATATACGCCAATGGTGACCAATGCTGCACAATGGCAAACTGCATTTTACATGTGGTAACTGGACGCGAATAAAAATACAAATTTTCCGAATGTTATTTTTCATTGAAACGATTCAATATTGATTCTCAAAGTCTCAGCATCGATCTTGTAAATCTCTATCCTGCTCAATTACTATGTGTAGATTTTTGCTTATCTTCGTTTATGCCGTCTGATCCAGTAGATCAGGCATGTCAAACACACGGCCCACATGATAGACCCTAGTTGGCACTAAACTTGTACAAAATGATTCCTATTGTTTGAGATTGAATCATTCTGCATCTTCGGCATTACTTATTGACTTTTCTTACTTCTGCCTTCTGACAAAAGTGCTTTTTCCGAAGTAACAAAAAGGGGGCGTAAAGATATGAAAAAAAGAAAACAAGAATCAAAAATATGAAAAAAAAAATCTGTTGAAACCAAAACAAATTTAAACTACATTCTGATATTAGAACAATAAATATAGAGTTAGATAAATGTCGATACAAGTTAAGTAGGTATGATAAAATATGCATCTACATTTCAAAAAAATGTTAGGGGGGGGCATGATTAAAACTTATGAAAACTCAGGTCGCAAATACCAAAGGTTGAGAAACACTGTAGTACGCTGTATTTACTAAAGTCGCTTGAGTTGGAGCAGTAAGCTATATGTAGTATTATAACGTTCTGCCATAATGAGAATATCATGGGCCGCTACTTGGTTTTCAAGTTACGGACACGCGCATATAGAAGCGTGCCATGAGCACGAGGAGGATATGCAGTGTCCGCAACGGACGTGGCCATCCGCCGTGCATAAGATACCATATTGGCATTGGCGGGCGAAGGGGCCACCAATTCTTTCTCTGCCCAGGGCCGCCACAAGCCTAGAGCCGCCCCTGCGCAGGATACACTACTGGCTTTGCTGCTGAGACTGTCCACTGGGCAGAACTGACCATCATGAGTAGTAATAGCCTGCATATTTTCACGTTTCTTAGCTCTAGTTTTATGTAATTTTGTGCTAGTATTGTAATGGACAGTTAGTGCAGACTACAGCTAAAGATCTGAAGTGGACGTGGTGAGTTGTTTATTAACAAATTTTTGTGATTTTGAGTTTGTAAAATTAGTGTAGGTCAGGGGGCTTTTTGTATATCGGCTTATTTTACAATATAAACTTTGAAGTAAACTTAGTAAAGTAAAATTAGATTTTTTGAGGATTTGGATACCAACTTGAATTACTGAGCAATGAATTCAGTGACCGTTTTCGTGATTTCAGTTCACACGAACAGGACTTTGCGCTGTTCTCTTACAACGTTGAGAATGCGCCGGAGAATATCCAAATGGAATTGATTGAACTGCAGTCAGATTCTATTCTGATGGTACAACAAAGTTGGTGTGCCAGGCTTGTATGCTTACCTGCCACCCTCGTATGTGCAGATCCGTAAGTTGGCATCGAGAGTACTGTCTATGTTCGGAAGCATTTAACTTTGTGAGCAATTGTTTTGGTTAATTACAGCTACCAAAACTCCACATCGCTCAAGACTTACTGTCGAGCACCTTTCATCCCTCATAAAAGTTGCAGCTGCACAAGATTTCAAGCCTGATATTGACAAACTGGTTACTAACAAGAGATGCCAAGTGTCAGGACAAAAGAAATAGATCTCACACTGTAAGACTCCTATATATGCAATTAATATAATATAAGGACCTAGCTAAGAGGGCAAGACTCTAGTTGTACGCTGTTTTACAGAGATTGTATGGAAATAAATTGCTTTTCTTTAAACTTTAAGTGTTACATTTTTTAAAGTTTTCAGTATTGGAAAGAAAGCTACAGTAACTTTGTATAATAGTATTTGTTACAGTGCAGCCCGCTGACACTCGTATGGCAGTCAAAGCGGCCCACCAATGGTAGGGAGTTTGACATGCCTGCAGTAGATGTCACAAATGTGCTTGTTAAAACTTTCTATGGGAAAAAGCACTTTACTATCTAACCGGCACTTTCGATGCTTAGATGTGTGGACTTCCTATGGATTCAAACAGTGCTGCAACATTGCTGAAAATGTGTGCTTTCCACAAATTAAACAGGCTTATGAACTGTGGTATGCAATACCAAACAGAAGGCAAACAAGTGCTCTGAATTTTTTTTTTTTTTTTTAAAAAAGCAATGATATTTTGTTCCACATCTTCTTCCAAGCACTGATGTTAACTGTTCATTGCTCAAGAAGTATTTCTTCTTAAATGTCATTGCATGCTTGTGCATATGTTATGAAGTCATTATGTAGATACCCTTCAAATAAAGTGCTTATGAAATTTTTTCACATTACATGAATGTTCTCTATGCATGGTTAAGTAATCTCTAAAAAAAAAGCCAACACTTCAAACATATCAGTGCACGTTAATCAAGTCAAAATAAAACTGAAATCTAATTGGGACAACAGTGCCAATACCCAGCCCTAACGGTAATATATTAAATAAAACACATTGGGGGGGAGTCATGGTGTGTATCAAGATTATTATAGTTAACGAAAACTAAACTCAAAACAAACTATTACTAAAAAAAAACATTTTCGTAAACTGAAATAAAATAATGAGCAAAGCCAAAATTAAAAACTAAAACTAAACTATTCAAGTAGCTGGAACGACTCACTGAAATAAAATAATTTACTATAAATATTTTTTGCTTTTGAATGAATATTCTTGACATTAATCTTCAACCCTTGTAACTTTTAACTCTAAAACAGAAAGTAATCCACCATGAGCCCCCCGCATACAGTGGTGTGGAAAACTATTTGCCCCCTTCCTGATTTCTTATTCTTTTGCATGTTTGTCACACAAAATGTTTCTGATCATCAAACACATTTAACCATTAGTCAAATATAACACAAGTAAACACAAAATGCAGTTTTTAAATGATGGTTTTTATTATTTAGGGAGAAAAAAAAATCCAAACCTACATGGCCCTGTGTGAAAAAGTAATTGCCCCCTGTACCTAATAACTGGTTGGGCCACCCTTAACAGCAATAACTGCAATCAAGCGTTTTCGATAACTTGCAATGAGTCTTTTACAGCGCTCTGGAGGAATTTTGGCCCACTCGTCTTTGCAGAATTGTTGTAATTCAGCTTTATTTGAGGGTTTTTTAGCATGAACCGCCTTTTTAAGGTCATGCCATAGCATCTCAATTGGATTCAGGTCAGGACTTTGACTAGGCCACTCCAAAGTCTTCATTTTGTTTTTCTTCAGCCATTCAGAGGTGGATTTGCTGGTGTGTTTTGGGTCACTGTCCTGTTGCAGCACCCAAGATCGCTTCAGCTTGAGTTGATGAACAGATGGCCGGACATTCTCCTTCAGGATTTTTGGTAGACAGTAGAATTCATGGTTCCATCTATCACAGCAAGCCTTCCAGGTCCTGAAGCAGCAAAACAACCCCAGACCATCACACTACCACCACCATATTTTACTGTTGGTATGATGTTCTTTTTCTGAAATGCTGTGCTCCTTTTACGCCAGATGTAACGGGACATTTGCCTTCCAAAAAGTTCAACTTTTGTCTCATCAGTCCACAAGGTATTTTCCCAAAAGGCTTGGCAATCATTGAGATGTTTCTTAGCAAAATTGAGACGAGCCCTAATGTTCTTTTTGCTTAACAGTGGTTTGCGTCTTGGAAATCTGCCATGCAGGCCGTTTTGCCCAGTCTCTTTCTTATGGTGGAGTCGTGAACACTGACCTTAATTGAGGCAAGTGAGGCCTGCAGTTCTTTAGACGTTGTCCTGGGGTCTTTTGTGACCTCTCGGATGAGTCGTCTCTGCGCTCTTGGGGTAATTTTGGTCTGCCCGCCAGTCCTGGGAAGGTTCACCGCTGTTCCATGTTTTTGCCATTTGTGGATAATGGCTCTCACTGTGGTTCACTGGAGTCCCAAAGCTTTAGAAATGGCTTTATAACCTTTACCAGACTGATAGATCTCAATTACTTCTCTTCTCATTTGTTCCTGAATTTCTTTGGATCTTGGCATGATGTCTAGCTTTTGATCTACTTCTCTGTGTCAGGCAGCTCCTATTTAAGTGATTTCTTGATTGAAACAGGTGTGGCAGTAATCAGGCCTGGGGGTGGCTACGGAAATTGAACTCAGGTGTGATACACCACAATTAGGTTATTTTTTAACAAGGGGGCAATTACTTTTTCACACAGGGCCATGTAGGTTTGGATTTTTTTTCTCCTTAAATAATAAAAACCATCATTTAAAAACTGCATTTTGTGTTTACTTGTGTTACATTTGACTAATGGTTAAATGTGTTTGATGATCAGAAACATTTTGTGTGACAAACATGCAAAAGAAGAAGAAATCAGGAAGGGGGCAAATAGTTTTTCACACCACTGTATATTCATCCAGTGAACATCAGCTGGTGACTGAGGGTGGCTGTTCACACTGCATTTGCAGTGAGAGAGCAAGCCAACTACGGGTGAGCTAAGCATGTGAAATAGAAAGTGATTTACTGCGCCACCTTTCTTTGTGCTTGTTGTATATCAAGATGTAATTTAAAAACAACTGAAATCGGAATGTGCTGGTCAACAAAACCTTTACTGTATGGACAAAAAAACGAGTAAGTAACGTTTCAGTTTATTTCTCAGGTGCCTGCATTTGGTTGACAATAATTCACCTGCCTCTTCACATGGTAGTAATCCTTTCTGAAAAATAAAGCAGCACTGATCGAGAGACTGACTAGGTCATCGTACAAGATAAGCATATTGTTACTGACTAATCACTTTTGTTTTATTTTCTTTTTGTTTTTATTAAAAAAAAAAAAACAAAACGAATTTAACAATGTATCGATACAAACTTTGTAAAATTCCCGAGTTTGCAATGACACTACTGAACTACAAGTAGGTAGGTAAAGAGAGTCTGCCAACTGGTGAAAACTAAACATGCTAAAGTGTTTTTGCATTTATTCTATATTGATTAAATATTCTTTTTTTAGTTTATATTCACAGCCTAAAATACATTGTGAAAACAATCCAGTAGCAGAATTATGTTTTAAAATATTTGTCCCCCTTTTTTTTTTGTTTTTAAATGTTTCTCTCTCTTTCTCTCGAAATAGATTGCTGAAGTATCATATTCTTTTTGTTCTTAACATCACCCATATCATACATATTGCATACAAGGGAAATTTTCTGCCTTGCATCCAAACCTGCTGGGGTAGGCTTCAGGTTTCCTGCCATCCTGCTTTAGATAAATAGGTTTAGATAATGTATATACTGTTCGTAATCTCAGTTGCTGTCTCTCATTTTGTAGCTGTCCACAATCTTATTACCTGCTCTTACTGTGCTCATTAAGGGTTTACTGTTCTTATGATGGGCTATTCAAGTCTCACCACCCTAACCTTGACACTAAATGCTTGTTTTTCTTTGTTTCCCTCAATACAGATAGGTGGAGTCTGCACACTGATTCAAGCCCTGTTCTTCCTAAGCCCCTGTGATTTTCATGATCACACCTGTCAGTACAATCTGTTGTCCAATTTTTTTTTTATATCTTTTCAGGCTTGCAGGTGGCAAAATTCTGTCCATTAATTGTACGTGCCTGAGATGGAATCAGAGATCAATATGGCTGGTGGAAAATAAAAAGCCCAGTATGGGAGATTTTTTAATGCAATATTGAAGGCATGGATTGTAAAGACAAGTTAAAAAAACAAACAAAAAGAAAAAACTTAAAACCTCAAAATTCACCTAATTTTAATTGCAAATTGTCCCATTCTGGGCAATAATAAAAAAAAAAAAAAAAAGATAAAATGTGCCAATCAGATCCGAATTGTGCAACACAAATGACAGAAAATATTGTTAGAAATTATAAAATTATTCATATTCAGTATCTGGTTTTGATTATGCTTGTTTTTAACCAGACAAAAATAACACCAGATAGTAAACAATGTGGTGTAGTAAGTTTTTAAACTCCTATCCTAACCCGTTAAGTGTACAGTTCTGCCAGATTATGACGTAAAACTAAACTCCATAGTAGCTCTTTAACCATACTATAATTATTAAAACTAAACTGAAACCAATAGATACAAAAATAATATAAGTTTTGCCTTTTTATATTAGTTTTTATTTCTATAATAACCTTGGTGTGTATACAGTAAAACTTTAATTATATGTCATTTCGTATCTCATTGTGCGCACCAGCACCTACCTATTACTGTACTATTAATGTTCTTCTGTATTGTAAATTTCTTTTTAAATTCTGTTATATTATGTTTATTAATATATTGTGACATGCAGGCAGCTTGTTATGGGCTGGGCGGGAGCAGGAAGGGTGCAATGAATGCTATAAGCAATGGGCCTGGGTGAAGGGCTTCTGCTCTGTAAGGGGCAGACATGCCTCTCAGGAGAGGAGTGACAGGAGAAATTAGCAGCAAAAGGAAGGTGCGGCGGAAGAAAGTTTTGAGTTGGGTGTCAGGAGACAAGTGTTTGCAGTACACAGAAAAAAAAAAAAACGCATGTGGCAGGAGATAAACTGATTGGTAGGGAAAGCGGTCTTTCATTAATTTGGAGGTGTGCTCAGTAACCCAGATACTGAGTATAAGACAGAGAACCATTTGTTACAGAACAAAGACTTCAAGTAAAATGTAGAAAATCTCCAGTACCTCCGAGTTGTATTTGCTTATTACTTTGGTCATTACAATATTGTATGAATTTTGTTAATACTACATTTTGTTGATATAGATTTGTAAACAAATACAACTACTAGCTAAGCTAATCTAAATGTATATCATTTTTAAAGTAGCTGTTTTGTTATCTGTCTTTTCCTTTATCCATCATGGCGTCTCAACCCCTGATGGATCAAAGTTTTAATATACTGTTAAACCCTTGTTAGTAATAGCTAAATTGTCCCAATTATCACATTCAGAAACTTTTAAAATGTCATCAAGGTTTCCCTTTTCAGCTACATGACTTGATAGTTGGTTTCAGATGGCAAAAACCCTCTGCAGGTTTCCTAGCTTGCATTTTCTTTGCATTTTCCTGTTCCACTGGTGTCCATAACTGACAGTATACTGATTGATAGAACAGACAAGGGATTAAAGAGATGGATTAACTGGATGGATTTTTAAATCATCAAGTAGAACTAGGCTATATTTTTTGATATTTTTTTTTATTATAAGATAAAAGGAGGCATTGGTTACTACAACTTTGTTGTTGTTTTTTGTCCCCAATTCCCTTTCAGAAGATTTTTAAGTTGTTAAGTAGGACCCACTTATGTTTCTCTTCTTTCTAAGCAATGCCTATGAATTTGAGAAAAAGAAACTCATTCAGACTTACCTATGCAGGATATATGGATATTCTGTTACATGTACAACCCAAACATTGCAATAATAATGTTGTGCAGTAAATAAGGTTACATTTAATTGTTCAGTTTAGTCATTATGACCTAACAGCAGACATTAAAATATGGTATACTGTAAATGTTGCACATACAGTAATCCCTCGCTATATCACGCTTCGACTTTCACGGCTTCACTCTATCGCGGATTTTATATAAAAGCATAACTAAATATATAACGCGGATTTTTCGCTGCTTTGCGGGTTCTGCAGACAATGTGTCTTTTTACTTCCTGTACATGCTTCCTCAGTTGGTTTGCCCAGTTGATTTCATACAAGGGACGCTATTGGCGGATGACTGAGAAGCTAACCAATTAGAGCACGCAGTTAAGTTCCTGCGTGCTGAATGCAGTGTTAACCAGGAAGTCTCGTCTCGCTCATTCAGCATCAACGTGTTTTGCTGTGTAAAGAGTTAACTTTTGTGCTCTTTTGTGTTTATCTTTGTGCATAGTCAAGCCCTTCATTATGGCTCCAAAACGATCTGCTACTGCTTCAGGGGCCGTGCCCAAGCGCAAATGGAAGATGTTAACGATTGCCGAAAAGGTAACGTTTTGGATTTGTTGAAGGCTACGATTCTTTTTATTTAAAAAGTAGGAAAAGAATATAAGATCTACGGCTGCAGTGTCCTTTTAACCAGGGTGCAAAACGAGTTGTAAGTGGATGTAATAAGGCAGTAGTCTGGATGGAATCTGCTTTAGGGATTTGGATTGAAAACTGCCAGAAGAAGAACGGCGGTGTTACACAATCGCCTGAAGTGGCTCCTTTGGAAGAGCTGTAACGCTGTCCTTTGTTGTGCAGTAAAATTAAACTCATTGTTATCGGACAAGTCATCGTGTCATTGTTGGCGAGTAACCATAATTAATTTTCTACTTACAGTACTTAGTACATGTACGTACGTTTAGTGTCATCGTACACACATTTACTGTATACTATTTTTCTTGCATTGCACGTATTTATTGCTGGTGGCCTGTCTATCGTAATGGCTGTAACATATGCAATATCAGAGACACTCAATATCTTTAAAATAATATTTAGGTTTTACTGTATATAAACAGTGTGTTTACATACATAATTTCAATGACTCTTGCCTAATATCTAAGAGAATACAAAGGGATTATGCTGTATAACTCTGCGGGGAATATTTATAAACAGTGTGGGAGAGTTTATAAGGGCTTAAAATATATAAAAATAACCATACAAACATATGGTTTCTACTTCGCAGATTTTCACCTATCATACACCATACATAGTAACAAAGGGGAGGAAAGAAAAAAAAAAAAAAGACTCTTTGCAAAATGTGTGAATGTGTGTCAAGCTTCATAACAGTGTAATCTCAACCATACATGTTTCAAACAAAAGCCATGCAAAAAGCTCATAATAGTTTAATCCATGGAACCTTAAGCCATGAGCTATTTAGGATTTTGTTGATCAAGTAACCGAAAAACACACTTACAGGAGCTGTATTAATATTAGGGCTGTTTCCATTATTTGTGCTCTGTGCTGTGCTGGTGTTCACTCCAGGATCTCCCTGTCCAGCGCCGGATGAGTACATACTGAGAGGTAAATCTGCCAGTGGACCCTGCTGTCCAGGGAACTCTGGTACACTAAATTCTGATCCCAAGCCGTTCTGAGGTGGTGGTGGAGGAGGAAAAGCAGCAAATGGTGGGGGCACCAATCCATCTGCTCCAACCACTGGCTCTTGGCTACCCTAAAAAGATAAAAGAAACCAAATGAATAAGGTTGTTTTAAGTATATGAAATACCACTTCAATATCTGATATATAGTATTTTAATTTAAAATAATTTAATTTTACAAAATGTATAAAACATGAAACTGATTTTAATTTTATTAGTGTATGTAATATAAACTTTTTTTTCCCTTTTTAATAAGATTGTTCTTCTAAATTGTAGGAAGTAAAAAGTACAGCATGGGCATCTCACTGAAAAACAGCTATTAATTTACTTGTACACTTACAGTAAAATGGACAAAATGAACCAATGAATATTTATTAATGATTTTGGGTTGCTGAATATTCAATCATAATTTCAACACTAACAGTGTATAAATTCTTGCAAATACATACGGAGTACAATTACATATACTGAATATTATATATCATACTATGTGCACTTTTATTTAATTGAATTATTGCAATTGCATTTTGTTTACTGTTCCGAGACACAGAGAAATGAATTTCATAGTATTATGTACAAACAACAATAAACTTTACTTTATTCCAAGTTAAAATGAAACAAAATACCATGAAACACACTCTGGTATCCACACAAAATCTATGAACAGAAACACAAAAATATATTTTGAGTACAAATGCAAGAGAGAGAACACCTAATTTTTTTCCAATAAAAAACAACAAGTACAGTAGTAAATTAAATAAATGTCATTCAAAATGTTTAAAACGTGGCATTTAATATAACTGGTTGTATTAATGTAAAGTGAGCTACTTATCCATGAGGATGCATTCCATGGTGTAGCAATGAACAGAAAATTATGCAATCTCACATCAATCAACTAGCACTGTTCATGGCTGAACATTTTCTCAGTCAGTCAAAATATGATTAACAGTAGTAGGTTTCATGAAATACAAAATGCATTTGAGAATATCAACTTCTTTTCTATTTGTTTCACCTACCAACTGAATTCACCACCATTCTGTCTCTGGATTCACTGAACAGGGTGACCACTGAAGTACAAAGGAAAGTGCACTAAGAAAGCTTTTCACCTTAACATTTGCCCTTCTGCTTCCTCCTGACTTACCCAAGTTGATCCCTCCCTTAAATACTGTATATTCAATATTCACATTAAATATTTTTTGACACAGATCACAAAAAACAAGTCATCTTTTTGGTATATTCAGTCTATGCAGTCTAATAGAAAGGAATGGATAAGGTAGCTACACCAAAAATCATACTAATAGAGTCCCAACACAGTTCATCTGTGCAAAATATTTAATTTTAAATGAATCTTGCAAAAGATGGATAACTTAAAATAACTTATTTGTTTACACATCTCAAAACTAAAAAATAATAGTTTCAATGTCAGAAAGCTAAAATGAGAGACTATTAAATTGCTGACCTCCAGTTGGAAAATGGGTTATTGATCTGCCTTGTCTGGAAATCAATGCTCTCATTAATGCAGGGGGGTGACCTTTAACCCAATCATACTCTTTCACTGCCAAAAACTCTTTATTTGAAAGTGCCTTGTGTATGCTTTTTTTTTTTTGCTTTTTTGTTTAAATGGCGAACAGACCTACATACACAATTATGACAAGGAACAACAGTATATTTAGCATTATATCAGTTACTTATTTAGTAGACACCTATGCACAACAGATAAACATAAAATTTAGTCATGGCCAAAAGGATTGAGAATGTTTGTATTTTTGGGTTTAAGTTCATTTTCATGGCAATTACCACTGCATTTCAGCCCTGCCACAAAAGGACCTGCTGACATCATTTCAGTGATCCTCTCGTTAACAGGCGAGAGTGTTGATGAGGACATCAAAAGTTGATTCAGATTGGGGCACCACCAGAGCAGAGCTTGCTCAGGAATGGCCGCAGGCAGCTGTAAGTGCATCTGCGCACACAGCGAGGCAAAGACTTTTGGAGGATGGTCTGTTGTCAAGAACAGTAGCAAAGAAGCCACTGATACTGTGCAAAAGGTACAGGGATTGGACTGCCGAGGACTGCTGGGGTAATTGTCTCCGACAACTCCCATTTTCAATTGTTTGGGGCATCTGGAAAAAATACTGTCCACGGAAGAAATTGTGAGCGCTACCATCATTCCTGTGTCATGCCAACAGTAAAGCATCCCGAGACCCTTTATGTGTGGGGTTGCTTCTCAGCCAAGGGAGTGGGCTCACTCACAATTCTGCCTAAGAACACAGCCATGAATAAAGAATGGTGCCAAAACATTCTCCGAGAGCAACTTCTCCCAATCATCCAAGAACAGTTTGGTGACAAACAATGCCTTTATCGGCTTGGTGAACAAAATATCAACATTTTGGGTCCACGGCCGGAAAACTCCCCAGACCTTAATCCCACTGAGAACTTGCGGCCAATCCTCAAGAGGCAGGTGGACAAACAAAAACCCACAAATTCTGACAAAATCCAAGCATTGATTATGCAAGAATGGGCTTCCGTCAGTCAGGATTTGGCCCAGAAGTTGATTGTAAGCATGCCAGTGCAAAATGCAGAGGTATTGAAAAAGAAAGAACACTGTAAATATTGACTCTTTGCATAAACTTAATATCATTGTCAATAACAGGCAAAATCAATTAGCTAGTAGCATGTTAGTGAGTAGATGTAGTTAGTCAGCTACACCTGAATTGACAAGATGTGAGAGGGATAGCTAAGCCATGGGGTAACAGGCCTATAAATCATTTTCATATAGTTATCAAATTGGTGTACAGATCACACAGGACTTAAATGTCACTGATAAATGACCAGATTAGGTGTAGGTCAGTTCCTGTTTACACCTAGTTGTATCCCATATCTGAATGTGCAAAATTATAGCCAGATTAAGGTGGTAAAAGGATAGCCCCTCAGCCTTGATCAGACATTCAAACTACAAGATGGAAAACAAAGCACCAATATCAACCAGTGGTCAGACTGATTGGAGTAAATGTCTCTGTGAAAAGGATAACAACATCACCACCTGTTAATCATGTTCTACCATGACTGCCACCAATGTTCCACTTTTTCAACAAATTCATGCACTGCCAATAATTATGGGTCTGGCAAGACTAGATGAGGTGGGTGGTATAGAATATACAACGAGATGGAACAAGGCACAGTACCACATGAGCTGCTAAACTGTCAATAACATGAACCTGAAGCGAGCAAGGAAGCGACTATCTACTGCTCCCAGCAATGAAGCTGATGACTGGCAAAACTGTGTAGAACCAGCCATGATGGTGAAGCATACTTTCTTTGTGAAAATGTGCCACCTACATCAGAACTTAGCAGGTCACGACAATGAACCTAAAAACTACATGAATGTGCCCAAACTCTAAATGACAGAAAGCTCCTAGCAAAAGTATTTGCATTCCTTTCAGCCTTCTGTAACTCCAAAAGGGCCTATATGAGAAATCTTGAGAAAGAAAAGTACCAAATGGAAGTAAAACAAGACGCCTATCCACTAGTATTTTCAGAATTGGTCACATACAATATAGAGTAGGGCTGCGTATTGGCAAGAATTTTTGTGATACGATATGTATCATAATAGAGGGGTTACGATTCAATATATTGCAATATTGTAAGCAAGATGATATATAATTTTTTTTAATCTAATTTTTAGGAAAACTATCATAGTATGAAGAACACATCACTATACGCATAAAATCTGTTTAAAAAAAAAAAAAGTTTGCTTTTTATGCAATCAGATCAGTGGGATCTGCAGCTGCATTTATCATAGTCCCTATAACTTCAGACATAGCAATACCTTTTGTGAAATCTGAGGAAAGGAATTAACATTTGTTTACAATATATCAGTAAAAACTAAAAGTGCTTGCAGGATTCTTTAGGTAAACAAATTGAGAAAATAAAAAAACTCAAACAGTATTACATATAAATTCAGACAGTATATATTAAATTCTGCTTTAAAGGTTCACATTCTATTGTATGTGGGCCATTTTTTAAACTTTTCAATCTCAAGTGGTTAATAAAAAGATGCATTGTCCCTGTAACATCCAACATCATAACACTATTTTCTGCAATCTTAAAAAAAATAACTACTGTACATCTGCCTATATCCGTGAAAATTAAAAGTGCTTGCAGGATTCCTAAAGAAAATAAACAAATGTAAGAAAATACATATATATTGACAGTGAACATTTTCAGATCTTACACTTGGATTGCACGTTATTACAGTCTGTACATATGTCAGTGCTTATTTTTTTAATGTTAAGGTTTTTATGGAGGAAGATGAGCTGCTCAACATGCCCAGCTTTCAGAACACTTCTCTGCGGTAACAATCTCTTGCATTAGAGCTGAGAGATTCCAGTACCTTCATTTTTACCTCCTCATACAACTTGGGCGCAGCAATGTCAGTGATGTGTTTGTCAGGAGAGTATGGTATAACAAGGTTCCACAATACGGAAGGCTTCATATCTTTGCAAATGAAATACAGTATTGACCCAAGTTATTTTATTTGCCTGAGTTGAGGTCTGTTTGCTAACTTCGTTGTGTGAACTTGTTCCATTAGTGAGTCGAGACAGACCCACTTTTAACACTTGCCGTTTGCTGCTCCCTTATCTCTACATCAGAATGGTGTCTTGCTAAGTGTGCTCTCAGATTCGTTGTGTTCCCCAAATATTTGATTTTGGCATGGCATAATTTGCAGACAGCATGGCTCTTGTCAATCTCCTTAGTGCCTTAGTTCTTTATTGTAAAAGCCAAAATTAGCCTACACTTCCGCTCTGTATGCCACAGGAGCCAGTCTAACTCCTCTGGATTCAGCCATTGGTTATCATGTTACTAGTCAACTCTGTTTATCACTGCACATTCCACGTTGTCCGACAGATCTGCATGCCTGAGTACAGAATGCCTATATGCGTCAACACTTATGCTATTTCCTGTCTCAATTTGTTATGTCACCTGCTATCTTGCAATAAGGGATTTAAATGCAAAATGGACTGCCTTGAATCTCTGAATGTAAACTAGTAATTAAAAATTGATACTATGTTTGAGAATCAATGCACTATCGAAAAACATAACATTGCAATAATGAAATGTATCGATATTTTTTTTTTTTTTTACACCCCTAGTATATAGTGCAGTTAACTTTTGAACGTTAAAGTAGTTAACTTTTGAACGTCCAGCAGTCTTGCAGAGATGAATCACTTGAACCAGTAACGTCTGAAGCAACTGGAAGTACAGTCACCCAGGGTTAATTCTACCAGACTGTATGACAAACTCTTGGCAGTGATACCAGAGTTTGAGGTTCATAAAAAAGGAATGGATGTCCTTCTGGCTTTTCAGAGAGATGTAGGTTTAGCACTGGTGCAAGTGTCAGAATATTCTGAAACTATTATAATTTCCAAAGCTGCAAAGATATTAAAGGTTGCACACTCACGATCATCAGTCCAGGTTTAATAGAAAATTCCATGAAAGATGCATTAAAGATGCTATACCACCCAATCATATTTAGTTTGTGGGTATGGTTGAACATGGAACCGACACTAAATTCCAGCCAAGATTTGGTACATCCAAAACTGACCAAGCTACTGCAGTTTAACTGCTATGAAAGATATAAAGAAGTTGTATCAACACACCAACATTCCCCCCAAAAAAAGAAAGACTCCATTCCCTATATAATACGGGGATGTCTATTTATACAAAGACAAAAAAGAGAACCCTTGTGGAAATGCCTCACGAGTATGCATCAGCATTTTGAATGGCAGGGTGCTGGAGATATCTTCCAACTAGGGGATGCAACAGTTGCCAAGTATGTGGAGGATGGAGTGGTCTGTCCACCAGTTCTGCAAAATGGTTTGTTCACCACTGCAGCCATGGACAGCATAAACCACAGCAGCACTGCAACTACTGCCACAACCTCTTTCCATGGTACCAGTATATCTTTATTTTACTACCCAACCAATAAAAACAAAGGTGAAATTAATGACCCACTCAACTTTGGAACAGAAAAGGCCAAAACTGTTCCATAACTTTGACTCCTACACCAATATTCACCCTGCCTCCTTTAGAACAAATAATCATTTGTCACCAAAGATTTCTGTACCAAGTGTAGATAGAGGTATACTCAGGGTTAGGGTTAACTGGCAATTAAGGATGAATGACTAGAGATGGCCTGTGTAACTGAAGAAATTGATGGTGCAGCGAACCTCACTTGGTCAGCACTAGGGAATCCATTCCCGGGAGTTCGGGAATCCCGGGCTCCTGGGGATGGCACAGTGCACGGGCATCACACATGTGAACGGTTTTAGAACGACCGATACTTATTTTTAATAAAACCACTGCAAAATGTTGACACCAATAAAAGACTAACCTAATCTACAAGCAGTTCATGCGGTCATATAAATACATCTAGTTCAGGGGTGCTTACACTTTTTCGGCTTGCGAGCTACTTTTAAAATGACCAGATTGAAATGATCTACCTACATTAAAAATGCTATATATACAGTAATCCCTCGCTATATCGCGTTTCGACTTTCGCGGCTTCACTCTATCGCGGATTTTATATGTAAGCATAACTAAATATATAACGCGGATTTTTCGCTGCTTCGCGGGTTCTGCGGACAATGGGTCCTTACTTCCTGTATGTGCTCCCTCAGTTGGTTTGCCCAGTTGATTTCATACAAGGGACGCTATTGGCGGATGACTGAGTAGCTAACCAATCAGAGCACGCAGTTAAGTTCCTGCATGCTGAATGCAATGTTAATCAGAAGTCTCGTCTCGCTCATGCAGCATCAACGTGTTTTGCTGTGTAAAGAGTTAACTTTTCTGCTCTTGTGTTTCTTTGTGCATAGTCAAGCCCTTCATTATAGCTCCAAAACGATCTGCTCCTGCTACTGCTTCAGGGGCTGTGCCCAAGCGCCAACGGAAGATGTTAACGATTGCCGAAAAGGTAAACATTTTGGATTTGTGGAAAGAAGGGAAAAGCTACACTGCTGTAGGATGCCATTACAGCATCAATGAGGCTAAGATTCTTTTTATTTAAAAAGTAGGAAAGGAATATAAGATCTACAGCCGCAGTGTCCTTTTAACCAGGGTGCAAAACGAGTTGTAAGTGGATGTAATAAGGCAGTAGTCTGGATGGAATACTGTCGGAAGAACAACAACGGCGGTGCTAAACAGTCGCCTGAAGTGGCTCATTTAGAAGGGCTGTAACGCTCTCCTTTGTTGTGCAGTAAAATTAAACTCATCGTTATCAGACAAGTCATCGTGTCGTTGTTGGTGAGTAACCATACTTTTCTACTTACAATATTTAGTACATGTACGTACGTTTAGTGTCACTGTACACACATTTACTATATACAATTTTTCTTGCATTGTACGTATTTATTGCTGGTGGCCTGTCTATCGTAATGGCTGTAACATATGCGATATCGGTGACACTCGATATCTTTAAAATAATATTTAGGTTTTACTGTATATAAACAGTGTGTTTACATACATAATTTCAATGAATCTTGCCTAATATCTAAGAGAATACAAAGAAATTATGCTGTATGACTGTGCATTGAATATTTATAAACAGTGTGGGAGAGTTTATAAGGGCTTAAAATATATAAAAATAACCATACAAACATATGGTTTCTACTTCGCGGATTTTCACCTATCACAGGGGGGTCTGGAACACAACCCTCGCGATCGAGGAGGGATTACTGTATATGTATATGTATATATATATATATATATATATATATATATATATGTATATGTATATATATATATATATATATATATATATATATATATATATATATATATATATATATTTTTTTTGCATAGTTTTACTGACAAATGCAAAGAGTATGCGACACATGTTTCGCCACAGAGTGTGGTTTGTTTATTTGACAGCATGTAGATCAGGGTAATTACATTCATGGCATTCGTAGTCTGAATCGCAATCTAATTATATGTTTGGGTGCATGTGGGATGACCAGTGTGTTATTAGAAAAGAGATCTCAGAATTGCCACCCTGTATGTCAATCAAGTGACAAATGCCATAGGAAGGATATATGAAAGACTAACGTTTTATATAAAAAAAAAAAAAAAAGTTTTGAATGCAACGTGATCTGCCTGATCAGATACGGATACACTTGTTCTAAATGACGCCTGCAATTGCCGTTGCTCTGAAACACCGCCATTTCACCTTTTACTGATGCATCCAGCTTCTTGTCATCATTCTAAGATGGCAAGTTTCTTGGCACAGATAATGCAGATGCAGCTGACTGACGCATTGCAGTTTCAAGTTGCTGTTCAAAGCTGTTGTCTGACAGATGTCAATGAAGTCTGCCCTGTCTCAGCATTCGTGAGCTGCAGAGTGCAGGTTCTTCCCAGTCCACTGTACTCAGTCTTAGTCGGAGCCAGGCGACTGACGACTGCTGCTGGTTGACTGAATTAATTTGCAACACACTACACCGTGGGCCAAAAAACCGTGCCACTTAATTATTTTCAACTATGTTATTTCTTGATCGATCTTTACACTTTTACACGCTATATATGCAAGCTTGGCCATTCCCGGGAATTACAGCAGTTTCGTTTCCGGGAATGAAAATGTCCAGGAATCCTGGGCTCCTGAATGGATTCCCTAGTCAGCACACCATGCTTCCATGAAGAGTTGTCCAATATTTGATGTCAGTATGAAATCATTGCTGCCATTACTCCGAGATCAGGCCCACTCAATTGCTACTATCAAACATGTAATGGAGAAGATAAAGGATGTAGTGACATTCTTAAACCCAGGCAAAGTACATGTCATTGCTGCGGATCAGCCAATATATGCCCTGGCAAAACAGATTCAATGGCACTGACTTAAACATTAGCTGTGAATACTTCTAAATTGTCTATTATAGAGCTCTACACCTTTGAATGTGCAGATGACTGATATATTGATAATTATTCAATATTTAACCTTCTTACAGAAAATATACAAAGACAAGTGCTAGAGTTAGTTGTTCTGGCATTCAAGGCAAATTATCCTATGGATATGTCACCAATAATAGTATTTTATGTACTGTATATATTATTTACAGTGTTTTGGCTTTAGATAAAGTGTGAGGCCCTCTAAAGGCATGATAGCTGTAAGTGGTAAATTTAGCATCATGATGATATATATACAGTGTATAATATATGTAATGATTTTACGAAGGAAAAATGTAAACTAGCTGGGGCAAAATGACGACAAAAAAAAAAAAGGGAATGGTGGCCAAATTGAAATATGGTCAGCACCTTTTTGTAAAAATATAGATTAAGTAGACTCTACATAACAAATTTCATGCTTGTATCACCATTTGAATGATTGCTACATTTATCTACTTCACTAACCTATTAAACCATGTTAATTAAAAAGGATGCTACCTATTTTTAGGGTCAATCTAGAAATAAAACAAGTTTTCCTAATCGGGTTTCTTATTTATAAATAACTAATAAGGCCAAAACAAAGAAATTGGGGCTGTACATTGTGAACAATTCAGTATTTAGCCAAATTAATCTACGACATATAATCATTTCATTTATACCTACATATATATTTGCTGGAGTATTGCCTGTAGAGCTTTTAATAAAAGAGGACATGTTTTATGACAATTACAACTTAGGATTAAAAAAATGGATAAACATGCCTTAATTGTGATTAAACTATGTGACCTTTCTGATCTCTAGATCAATAGAACTGACAAGTTATATGTGCACCAGTTCAATTAGAAGCAATCTACTAATGCTAATGAAAGTCTTCTTGGTAGTTAGACTCATCTGCTTTTAATTCAACAGATGCATTTGGAGTGAATTTTTCTTAAAACTGAAAATTTAAGTCACAAACAAGGGTATCAGATGGTAAACTTTTTCTTCATATGCACTTCTGTGTGTATTTATGACAAAGTACAGTGGCAATCATTTCAGATGGGAGAGGTACAGGATGATTGAACAGTAATGGTTAGTCACTTTTGAAAGACCGGAAAGAAAATAA
>NC_053163.1:118585873-118600873 GCF_016835505.1 Polypterus senegalus | reverse complement strand
TGGGTCCACAGCTCGTTGAGCAAAGACCATTCATTTTAAATAAATGATCACCGCGCTCACGGCTTAGCGAGGGGACGCTGGGCCATAGCGAGACGTGGGGCGATCCGTAGGGTGTGGGCGTTTCTCACCGAGTGCACAGGTGAGGAGCTGCCCACATTCGTGATTGTCCCATGGCTAATGGTGCAGCTGCTGTGGCCCTCGTCATTAAAAAAGGAGAGCGAGTCGGTTTTGGGGAAAAATGGAGAGATGAAAAAAGAAAAGAGGAAAATAGGACGGAGGTTACAGGGAGCGAGGAAGCATGCGGTGCAGGAGAGACAGACACGCGTGCGTGTGTGTGGTGGCGCTGATCGCTCTAGGGCAGCTGTAAGGAAGCTGGGTGTTAGGCCAACACCCAGGCGTTTGAGTTGATGTTGCTCCCGCTGAGTGACCAGGTAGCGGGAGTGCCCAGAGGAAAGCGACGAGCCGCAGAGGGCCGTGGAAAGGCAGCGGAAGTCGGGAGGCTTGGTGGTGGAGTCCCTAATGTGTGCGTCCTGGCCATTGGGGTAATCAAGTCCCGGGGACTGGGATGAGTGCCATACCGGAGCCAGGGATGGGGAGGTCTCCAGTCTCGAGGATGTAGAGGAGGGCATCTGCAGAGAGTGTCTTGCCTGCTGCTAAGCCCAAACGGGATAAGCAGGTGAGACGCTAACAGAAAAGAAGCACCGAGCTTATTTGTTGTTGTTTTAAAGACTGCTTCCTAAAGAAGATTTTAACCTCTGGTTTTTAAGGATTGTGTTTTTCTATTGGTTTTAACCTCCACCTTTTATTGGATTATTTATTGAAGAAAGAACTGCACTATTTATTGGAACACTGTTTTGTTGGAGAGTTTTAAATAAAAGCACTATTGCACTTTTTGCACCACCCCTTGCTCAAGTGTTTATTTGCTTTCACTGACTAGCTCACTCGGTTACGTTATCGACGGTGTTGGGTTCAAGTGCTTCCAACAGCAATGGGAGTGTGGAGCCTGAACCCACATCGTCACAATATATATATATATATATATATATATATATATATATATATATATATATATATATATATATATACCCACTGCTCAAAAGAATTAAAGGAACACTTTTTAATCAGAGTATAGCATAAAGTCAATGAAACTTATGGGATATTACTCTGGTCAGTTAAGTAGCAGAGGGGGTTGTTAATCAGTTTCAGCTGCTGTGGTGTTAATGAAATTAACAACAGATGCACTAGAGGGGCAACAATGAGATGACCCCCAAAACAGGAATGGTTTAACAGGTGGAGGCCTATGACATTTTTCCCTCCTCATCTTTTCTGACTGTTTCTTCACTAGTTTTGCATTTGGCTACAGTCAGTGTCACTACTGGTAGCACGAGGTGATACCTGGACCCTACAGAGGTTGCACAGGTAGTCCAACTTCTCCAGGATGGCACATCAATACGTGTCATTGCCAGAAGGTTTGCTGTGTCTCCCTGCACAGTCTCAAGGGCATGGAGGAGATTCTAGGAGACAAGCAGTTACTCTAGGAGAGCTGGAGAGGGCCATAGAAGGTCCATAACCCATCAGCAGGACCAGTATCTGCTCCTTTGGGCAAGGAGGAACAGGATGAGCACTGCCAGAGCCCTACAAAATGACCTCCAGCAGGCCACTGGTGTGAATGTCTCTCACCAAACAATCAGACACAGTCTTCATGAGGGTTGCCTGAGGGCCCAAATGTCTACTGCGCCCTGTGCTCACTGCACAGCACCGGGAGCTCAATTGGCATTTGCCATAGAATACCAGAATTGGCAGGTCCACCACTGGCATCCTGTGCTTTTCACAGATGAGAGCAGGTTCACCCTGAGTATATGTGAAAGACGTGAAAGGGTCAGGAGAAGCCGTGGAGAATATTATGCTGCCTGTAACATCGTTTAGCATGAC
This sequence comes from Polypterus senegalus, assembly GCF_016835505.1. Lineage (NCBI taxonomy): Eukaryota > Metazoa > Chordata > Cladistia > Polypteriformes > Polypteridae > Polypterus > Polypterus senegalus. The sequence continues at coordinate 118,598,941 of NC_053163.1, read as the reverse complement.
TGGTTTGGTGGTGGGTCAGTGATGATCTTGGAGGCATATCCATGGAGCGACTCACAGACCTCTACAGGCTAGACAACGACATCTTGACTGCCATTAGGTATCAGGATGAAATCCTTGGATCCATTGTCAGACCCTACGCTGGTGCAGTAGGGTCCTGGTTTCCTCCTAATGCACGACAATGCCCGGCCTCATGTGGCAAGAGTATGCAGGCAGTACCTGGAGGATGAAGGAATTGAAACAATTGAATGACCTTCACGATCCCCTGACTTAAACCCAATAGAACATCTGTGGGACATTATGTTTCGGTCCATTAGGCGCCGCCAGGTTGCTCCTCAGACTGTACAACAGCTCAGGGATGCCCTCATACAGATCTGGGAGGAAATGCCACAAGACACCATCCGTCGTCTCATTAGGAGCATGCCCCGACGTTGTCAAGCATGCATACAAGCTCGTGGGGCCACACAAGATACTGAAAAGCATTTTGAGTAGCAGAAATTAAGTTTTTGAAAAATGGACTAGCCTGCCACATCTTCATTTCACTCTGATTTTAGGGTGTCTACACAATTGAGCCCTCTGTAGGCAGAAAACTTTTATTTCCATTAAAAGACTTGGCATCCTTTTGTTCCTAAGACATTGCCCTGTCGTTATTTGTATAGATATCCAACTTCATATTGAGATCTGATATATCTAATGTGTTTCTTTAAAGTGTTCCTTTAATTTTTGTGAGCAGTGTGTATATACATATATACATATACACACACACATATACATACATATATATACATACATATACATATACATACATATACATACATATACATATATATATATATATACACACACACACCTATACATATTTCACTAAAGGCACGCAAGACACAGAGCCACGCCCACCCACCAACTCTAACACCATGGGATACGCTCGACAGAGCCACAACCACCCACTCTAACACTCCTCCCGCGTCATGGGGAACGCATGACAGAGCCCCGCCCGCCAACTCTCACCCTCCTCCCACGTCCAACCTCGCTCTCAAGGCATGCACACTGCTTGCTCATATGCCTGCCCCCAACACTGTCACCAAACATCCTCACTCACTTTGGTCTGTGCTACAGTCCACATGCAGCTGTGAGCCACGTTGACTGTTCATTTGCCTACCATGGCCACCGCCTCAAATGTATTTCATGAAAACACCACTTCTTTCAATGTTATACAAATTCCTGCATCAGGTAACGGTTTGTTTCTATCAGTCGGATATTTCTGGAAAAATGTCATCGGCGAAACTGTTGCTCTCAAACTTCGCAACATGGCTGTAACCTTTGTTTGCCAACATTGGAATAACTTCGGCGACGTGCTGTCCGTTGTTCTTAGTCACGGAAGCATAGTCATACAGTCTGCTCAACAATATGCTGACTACATGAATACTTCCGAAGTTTTTGGTGGCGAGGCAGAAATTGTGGCAATGTCCCAAATGCTTCCAGCTACTATCTCCGTTCACTTCCGAGAACATCGTCATGCCTCTCCTTGAGTTTACAATCCGGGCCAATGTCTCTCCATATCCCTGCTCTTTAGCGGTCCTTTGGATCACGGGCATTACGAAGTTCTCTTGCCTCTCAAATACACACGTGATAACCTTCTGGTGCCATCTATTGACAATGTCGATATGTGCACACAAAGTTCACAAACACATGATCGCCACACTGATGTGACGTCACCTTCCCACTATCCTCTTACTGAAAAACATTTACAAACACATTTCACACCAGAATTTCAATGCAACATTTGCTCCAAAGCCTTCACACTCCAGAAATATCTCAAAGCACATTTAAATACACTCCACTGAACAAACGCATTCCACACAGGACTTTCAATGCACCATTTGTTCCAAAACCTTCCGATGCAATGTGAACATTACCAGCAATCACCGCATCCATTCACTTCATGATATTCCTGCTCTCTGAAAATTTAGAATGCTAAGATATATACTTGATATTTTAATGATGAAATGCATTAAAGCATGTATTAAACATGCACAGTAGTGTGGCAGTAGTGCTGCTCCCTCACAGTAAGGGATTTTCATTGTAGAGAACTTTATGGCAGGTGTGACAAGGCTCCAAAAAACTGGATGTATGAATGGGTATCGCACAGGTTTAACTTACATATTGTGTAAATGTTGGGTTTGTGATCTGGTGGTCGGAGACACAAACACAGAATTCAATGGATGTTCTTCTGAGTGGGCTTTCTTTATTACATGTGTGTTGACTGTATGACGTACCAAACCCTCAGCTCCTATACTTCCTTTTTCTTTCTCCATCTAACCAATCACCACACGATAAACGTCTTTGTGAAATTAAAACTAGCTATAAAAACTTAGACAACGGAGTGTTCAGAACTTTAAAAAAATCTTCGTTATACATGTTTAATTATTCCATCCATTCAGCGTTGCTCCCATCCCAGCAAGCATCATGGGCGAGGCAGGAACAAATCCTGAACGGGACGCCAGCTCATCGCTGGGTGAATACGAGCAAAACATACACTAGCCGGGTCAATATAGCATAACCCCATTTCCTACATGACTTTGAAAAGAAACTGAAGCACGCCGAGTAAACCCAACAGAAAAACATGCAAATTCAAGGCAGGGTACACCAGAGGCCCCCTTGCTGCGAGGCAGCTGTGCAAGCTCCACGCCTCTGTGCCCCCCACATGATTAATACATACTTTAATGCATTTCATCATGAAAATATCAAGTATTTATCATAGCATTCTAAATGTTCAAGGAGCAGGATTATCATGAAGTAAATGTATTCTGTGCGGCGATCGCTGCCGGCGCCTTCTCAGTACAAAAGGAAGTCAGTTTAAGAAGCAGGTACCGATTTAACATGGCTCGGGGAGCACTTAGCACAAAGCATTTAATGTGCTATATAACTTATGACAGGGTTTGAGAAAATCTAGTAAATCAAATATTTGTTTTACGATGTTCGACTAATCTTGACATAAACGGCGAGAATAATGGAGAAATGTCAAGATTAAAGTTAACATGTCGACTTTATTCTCGTCATAAGCGTAGAGATTAAAGTGGAATTGTTGAGAATAAAATCAACATGTCGTCACACTATTACACAGTACCGAGGTACATTACGCTGTATTGATAAAAAAAAATAAAACCAGTACGTACAACTTGGCTTGCAGTAGTATTATCCAGTAGTATAGAAACAGTATTCACACATTTGAACATAATGGTCCACACCCGACCTTTAAAAACATAGTATCTCCAGGCAACGGACGGGACTCCTTTTTTTCAGCAAAAGTTTTTCTGTGTCATCATGTTCAACTTTATCATCAGCTAAAGCTTTAGTTTAAGAATATTCTCTGTCCATTTTCATCCATTTGGTTTGCATCTGTAACAGAAGGTGTACATTTATAGTACTTGTGAAAGTTACCGTTTTATTTTCACTTTTATTCTCTCAGTCACGATCAGGATACATACTACTGCCCCCCAACCCAGGTGACCACGTGTTCCCCCCCCCGATCTTGCCAGTCTCCATATTGCTATATGTGGTTTCTTTTGTACTCCAGTAAGTTCAGCGCTATATGCAATCATCAGATTCAAATGTTAATAGCTCACACACGCAAGGTTCATCCTTCCTACATTTACGACATGTGTACCTGTTACAATGTGCATACTTCTCTCATATGCTGTGGTTTCTATAACACACCTGAAAGAAAGAGACAATATATGTGACATTTTGAAGAAATTTGTGACCTGAATAGTACCAATCAGAAAATATCATTGCTCTAATGCAACATTTGAAAATGAACAGCGTCAGATCAGGTGTGAATTTATGCTGCCGCTGTTACTTAGAGTCAGATCAGGAGGGGCAGGGTGGGGTGGTACAGCGTGATCGTGATTGAGAGAATAGAACTGAAAAAAGCTAACTTTTACAAGTACAATAAATTTATACCCAATGCTCCATATATTTGTTTCTTTTTTTCTCTGTGCTGCGTTGACACCGTGCACCAGAATGCGTGAGCTTATTCAGTGCAAGCAGGAACACGCAGGTGGCCAGTTGCAGTGCTCTATAACACGCTTGACCGGTGGCGATCAACACACATGTACTGTGTAAGGCATGCACGGGGGCCACTGAGAAAAGAAGAATGTTCATGACTCACCTTGCAGAGAAACTCCGTCGTTGCATCTTACTAGAAAAGGCAATGGAAAAAGAAAAGGAGGATGCAACATTGACAAGCTTCTGTTCCAAGACTGCCGCTTCCCCCAGGAAAGGAAACTAAGTTGGTGTCTGGTTTGTAAGACAGCTTCAGTCTGTTTGCATAAGAGAAGCTTCAAAATTACTGGTATTTATAATCAAGTTGAATGCATAATTTTAACATTGCTTACATTAATTAAGGAGTTTTTGGTCCGTGCCTCTATTGTTGAGGCAGCTGACCGGAGCTGTGGCCGTAAGGTGGTCGGTGCCTGTCGTAGCGACAATCCCCGAACCCGTTGGTGGACACCGGCAGTGAGGGATGCCGTCAAGCTGAAGGAGGAGTCCTACAGGACCCTTTTGTCCTGTGGGACTCTGGAGGCAAATAGGTACCGATAGGCCAACCAGAATGCGGCTTCAGTGGTTGCTGAGGCAAACACTCAGGCGTGGGAGGAGTTTGGGGAGGTCATGGAGAACTACTTTTGGACGGCTTCGACAAGATTCTGGTCCGCTATCTGGGGTCTCAGGAGGGGGAAGCAGTGCAGTGTCAACACTGTATATGGTGGGGATGGTGCGCTGCTGACCTCGACTCAGGACGTTGTGGGTCAGTGGGGGGAGTACTTCGAAGACCTCCTTAATCCCACTAACATGCCTTACAATGAGGAAGCAGAGCCTGGGGACTCAGAGCTGTGTTCCCCATCTCTGGGACTGAGGTCACTGAGGTGGTCAAAAAACTCCTTGATGGCAGGGCCCCCCCGAGAGTGGATGAGATCCGCCCGGAGTTCCTCAAGGCTCTGGATGTTGTAGGACTGTCTTGGTTGACACATTCCTGCAACATCACATGGACATCAGGGACAGAGCCTCTGGACTGGCAGACCGGGGTGGTGGTCCCCCTCTTTAAGAAGGGGGACTGGAGGGTGTGTTCCAACTACAGAGGGATCACACCCCTCAGCCTCCCTGGAAAAGTCTATTCAGGGGTCCTGCAGAGGAGGGTCCGTCAGATAGTCAAACCTCAGATTCAGGAGGAACAGTGCGTTTTTTTGTCCTGGTTGTGCAACAGTGGACCAGCTCTACACCCTTGGCAGGATCCTGGAGGGTGCATGGGAGTTTGCACAACCAGTCTACATGTGTTTTGTGGACTTGGAAAGGGCATTAAACCATGTCCCTCGAGGAATCCTGTGGGGGGTGCTCCAGGAGTATGGGCTACCAGACCCCCTGATAAGGGCTGTTCGGTCCCTGTACAACCAGTATCGGAGCTTGGTCCGCACTGCCAGCATTAAGTCAAACCAGTTTCCAGTGAGAGCTGGACTCTGCCAGGGCTGCTCTTTTTCACCGATTCTGTTCATAACTTTTAAGGACAGAATTTCTAGGCACAGCCAGGGTGTTGATGGGGTCCAGTTTGGTAAACTCAGGATTGGGTCACTGCTTTTTGCAGATGATGATGTCCTGTTTGCTTCATCAGGCCGTGATCTTCAGCTCTCTCTGCATCGGTTGGCAGCTGAGTGTGAAGCGGCTGGGATGGGAATCAGCACCTCCAAATCCGGGACCATGGTCCTCAGCCAGAAAAGGGTGGAGTACTCTCTCAGGATTGGGAGCGAGATCCTGCCCCAAGTGGCGGAGTTCAAGTATCTCAGGGTCTTGTTCACGAGTGAGGGAAGAATGGAGAGTGATATCGACAAATGGATCGGTGCAGCGTCCACAGTTATGCGGGCTCTGCATTGGTCTGTCGTGGTGAAAAAGGAGCTGAGCCGTAAGGCAAAGCTCTCAATTTACCAATCGATCTATGTTCCTACCCTCACCTATGGTCATGAGGTATGGGTAGTGACCGAAAGAACGAGATCACGAATACAAGCGGCTGAAATGACTTTCCTCTGCAGGGTGCCTGGGCTTTCCCTTAAAGATAGAGTGAGAAGCTCAGTCATCCGGGAGGGCCTCAGAGTAGAGCCGCTTGCTGCTCCACTGCATCAAGAGGAGTCAGATGAGGTGGCTCAGGCATCTGATCAGGATGCCTCCTAGTCGCCCCCCCTGGTGAGGTGTTCCAGGCTTGTCCAACCGAAAGAGGCCCCGAGGAAGACCCAGAACACGCTGGAGGGACTATGTCTCCCGGCTGGCCAGGGAACGCCTCGGGATTCCCCCGGAAGAGCTAGAAGAGTGGGCCGGGGAGAGGGAAGTCTGGGCATCTCTGCTCAAGCTGCTGCCCCCGCGACCTGATCTCGGATAAGCAGAAGAGGATGGATAGATGAAGATATCACCAACTATACATAATCACACACTCCTACTGGGAAAGATATCTAGACCATAAATAGTTTTAAGGACCATGACTCCATAGACATTTTACCCATAATCTATAGTAACACAAAACTGTAAAAAATAATAAATAACATTTCTGCATTGGATTTCTTCCCAATTCCCCAAAGACTTGTGTACTGGGTTAACTAGCATCTCTGTACTGACATGTCAGTGGGTCCTTTAATGGTCGGAGTACTTTTAAAGGGCTGGTTACAGCCTAGCATCCAACAATGCCAGGATTGGCTCTGTCTACCCACCACTCCGAAGTGGATTAGAACATTAGAAAATTTGACGAGAACAGGACATTGAGACTAAACATATCCAAGTCAAATTTCAAATGCCCATAAATAAAGTCAATTTCTATTTAGTTAAATTTTGTTCACAAAAAAAATGTATGGCTAATTCTATTACTTTGTAAGAACTATGTTTTGTACCCTGTGTAACAGGCTACAGATGTAAGCTAGAATGTCTCATGGATGTATTACCTTGTAGAGAATAAACCAGAACCTGTTTAGCTATGTGTTCTAAATGGTTATTTAAAGCAAAACATTTTTTCTTAATTAGACAAATACCTACATGAATTTAACAGTTACATTAACATACTAATGAATGACTTAAAACAATCTACTTTGATTTTTCCATTACTAGTACTATTTACTTTCATATTTGATTTTCAAAGCGGACTTTATTTCTTCATTTTAATAAAACCTTATGCACATAATATTTTCCCAGCCCAGCCTTCAGTCAAAAAGTAACAATGTCCTTGTAATGCTAAAGCACAGCCGGCTTACACCATGGTACAAATCCTGAGCCAAATGCCATCATCTAGGTCAGGGCTAATCAATTTACAAATTCAGTTTGGCCAGATTTTCAAACCAAGAAATTTGGCTAAGTCAGAAACCTTCACCAACCAGTAAGAAGCTGGTAATAAATTTTAAACCAACACAAAAACAAGTAATGCTTATTCATTGTTTCCCTGTATATAAAGCCATAACTGAACAGAATTTGAGGTAGCAGCAGTTTGGTTTTTTGTTTTTTTCTTTACAAAAGTGGGGGAAAAAGTAACATTTTGGCTATATCTGACCTAGGGACATCTCAAAGTGCATAAAAACAAGTGCACAGTATCAGAAATACGATTTATTTCCCTTCTGAAATAAAAAATATTTTTGTCATATGACTCAGAGCACATCAAAGTGCATTTAACAAGAATTAAAATAAAAAAAAAATCTATCAATGCTATCAAACCTATCAGTGCACAAACCCATAACAAATAGTAACAGGAACTAACATACAAATATAACATTGAAAGAACGTAGGTTCATTTTAAATCACCGTGTGTGATTAGCAGTGCCTTTTTTGTAAACTAAATGATGGCAGCACGCATACTTTGTATTTGGATCAAGTCTGATGTACTATGAAGGTATATAGAGGCTGAGAGTCCTAGCACTGAGTGTTTTGTTTATTTGGTGAAAACACATTTAAAATTTAAAACTGATAGCCAAATTGTTGTCACCAAACTTTTAAATGTTTAAGTCTTGTAAGAAGAATGTCCTAAAACTCCTATAAATTGGCCAGATCTGTCAGTAAAAACAGACACCTCATATATCTTATTTTCAACTACAGTTTAGAAGCCTCCCAATTTAACCATACTTGATGTTTTAAGAATGTTATGCTTCAGTGCGAAGAATACTTAACTGTTTTTTTAATTAAAATCACCATCAATAAGAAAAAAGAAAAAGAAATTTTACTTTTCTTGCATGTATTATTGTATACCTGCCAGCCATCAATGCTGTTGATCAACAATAAATGGGAAACTAGCTACAGGAGTTAAGAGCAATGAATTACAAACGGAGTATAACTTTCAAGCAGAGCTGTGGAGTCTGACTCTAAAGCAATTAATGGGTTACTGGAGTCGGAATTGGTAAAAAAGCACCAACTCTGACTCAATGAAAAATGTAATAAAATGTATTAAAAATTCCAATTTCAGAAACTAAAACAAACATTTTTTCGTCTAGCCTTTTGATGACAATATAACCTTTAAGTTTTGTCTTTTGTTTATTATTCAACATTTGAAACTTCTTTAAATAAAAAATGCACAACATCATCACTGCAACGTTTAAAACCAAATTCCAAATGGTAGTAATAAAATGCCTTGTATCTTGTATGCTTTCAGTCAACATTGTAAATACATCACCATTCAAAAGTTTGGGATCACCTATAAATTTTCATGCATTTTGACAGAATTAGAAATGCATGCCTTTCTTTAATCTAGCAACCATTAAACCGACTGAAAAATATTTCCAAGGTATTATATGTACATTCAGTATAATGGCCATCATTGCTTAAAATGACCAATTTATTATTTTAATTTAATGTTACAATAATGGCACAAATGAAACTGGCCACAAAGGACTTAATGAATTTAACATCACTTTGCCAAATAACTAACTCATATTTTAGTGGAAAATATTACAGACAGAAGGAGGAATGCCAATGGGATCTTCATTATCAGGACTCATAGCTGAACTGGTTATCAAACTGGTTATCCTGTGATTTGAAAGTGTGGCCCTAACTCGTTTCAAACCTAAACTTTAGATATACTATGTCGACAACACATTCATTATATTAAATTAACTCCACAGCCACATCAACCTGGTATTCCCTGAAATTCAGTTCACTACAGAAAGAGAAATGAATGAACATCTATTTCTTAGACATCTCCACTTAAAGATGTAACAACGCCAAGCTGACGACGAGGGTTTATCACAAGGAATGTTATGTGGACAATATTAGACTTTTCTAGCAATCACCCCTTACCGCATAAATGGAGTTGCATTAAGACATTGTTCAGAAGGATTTAAACCAACTGTAATACAAGGGAAATGATAAAGAATTAAAGACGTCATCTGTTCCACCAGTTTACAAACATTTACCAGACAATGCCTATGTAGCAGATACCCCTAACCAAATCAAACAATTGACTCCAATCTGATCTCCCATTCTATTTGGCACAGCCTTCCCTTATCACCAGTGTATCTCAAAGAACAGTGTGCATCCTCTCCAGATTAGGCATCAAAATAAGAGCATAAACTGGCAAAGCCGGTTTTTAATGCCGAAAGCAAGAAATCTGGAAGCAGAGACCAGAAATGCAGTATACAGTATACCTTGCAGTGCAGGCCCAGCTGTATGTGTGGACAATCATCTTAAACATTTGCAACACCTGTACTAGAACACTGCAATGCTGTCAGAAGGAAGGACCCATGATCTGCGATATCTACACATACCAATTCAGCTGGACACATGTTGAACTGTGACACAGTGAAAGTAAGATTCAGGGCTACTACTAAAAGTGCCAGAGAGCTGGGTGAATCTTGGCTAACAAACAAACACAACTTAAACAGACACTTGGACACAAACCCAGCAATATGCAGACTTAAAAACAACATCCAAATACACCCTCCAAACCCAACCTTATCACACCCTGTCCCTCATTTGATATATATATATTGCCTTTCATTCAAGTATGTCTATAATCATTTTCCGCTGATGAGCACACCTGGCAGGTTGTTGAAAGCTTAGGAATAAAAACTATTTTATGATACTGGACCTCATCTTCTCTCTTTGTGGATGTCTAGCTACAAATATGCAAACTGTATGACGGACTTTCACTTCTAATTTACTGTTTATATATGGCTACAAAGCCCCATTTTCATCAACAATTCCTTCAGTGTCACAATGGTAAAGACCCTTGGTTATTCATTATTTAGTCATATTTACATGCTAATTTGTTATTAGAGAAACCTTTCTAACTGTATTAGCACTGCTGAATCATGTTATCCTGTTCACTTGTGTTGCAAGGTACTGGCATTCCTGAAGTTCAGTTCTTGGTTCAGAATGAAACTTTTTTCAAGAAATGCCTTTTTTATCTGACAGATTGCCAAGAAACAGAAAATTTCATACACAGGTGTCTATTACTGTCTTGAGAGAAGAATGTAAACTGAATCTAATCAGTACAGAAACAGAGTGGGAAGACAGACATGAACAACTGCAACAGAGGATAAGGACATTAGAATATGTAGTTTGAGAAACACATGCCTTAGTAGTCCTCAGCTGACTATTTTAAATACATGGCAAATACCATGTTGTCCGCAACAGAGAAAAAGACTATTCTGGGATAGAATTCATCTCAATGCGCAGAATTTCAAAGATGAGTTAGGATAAATAAAAAAAGCTTCAGTACTTGTGGCCAGGGCTGTGGAGTTGGTACACAAAACCTAGACTGACCCCTCCTCTTCAGTTTTTGGTACCTCCAACTCAAACTCCCCTATTTCCAATTTAAGCCAATATACAGTACCAGTCAAAAGTAAGTTGAAGAAATCCAACAGTGTAGGGAAGAATCTTCCCGGAAGATAAACTGAATAGCACTGGAAGGAATAAGTTATTCAAAGACTGTGTTTAGCCCTTTACAATTAAGGCTGACAATAAAATGAGAATGGTTTGGAATGTGGGGACTTTACATGCTCTACTCCAAAATTTCCAAATATATGTAGATTACGTTAATGATAGACTCTCAGGTGTCTTGGTATAAGTAAACATTCTTTACAATGAGATTCTGTGCAAGGTTGGTTGGCCCTGCACTCTGTGCTACCAAGGTATCCCCCCTCCTTTATCCTTAACTCTGAAACTACATTTTTCAGGATCAGTACAGCTAGCCACCAAAACTATACAAATAATGATGTGATTTTATTTTGAACAATTGAGCATTATGCACACAAAAGTTCCTACATTAATTAAAAAAAAAAACAAAATGTAAAAAGGCACCCATATTAAATGGAAAACTAATGATTCAGCAAAAACAAAAAAACAAAACAATTCAACGATGGAAAACACTTTGTCAATGGTATCCTGAAGAAGAAAATGGATAAACAAACAATGATTCCTTGGCATGACAACAACCCAATATGGCACTAGGATGGTTAACAACTTCCTCCTGCAGGCTTTGAGAGTGTTGAACCAAGGTGTTAAATTGGGACTAATAGAAGGCTTATTAATTGCAGGTCTCTCAAAACATCACAATATTGTATGCTAGAAAAGTAGTCAAGAAAGCATACAAATGAGAAAATAAACCAGCAATTTAAATATAGTGGCCTAAGTGCCTTCCTGTTTCAGTTTTATATAAGACAGTGACTTGATACAGTATAATAGCAACAAACGGTTCAAATCAGAGATCACCACCAATTTATTTGATCATTGTTACTATTTTGTGGGAACCAGAAACAATTCAAGGACACACTCAACAGCTGCCTAATGCATTTCAAAATGGCTATTGCAACTCAAACATGTAGTCTCGATCTAACATTTGCCCTTTAGACTTCTCTGTCAATGTTTACTGCTTACTCGTGCAATGTATTGCTTGAAATAGCTTTACTGCCATTTGTACACGTTGCTTAGTCAACTTGAAAACAAAAACAAAACAAAAGTTGTTTTAAAAGTAATTATGAATCACTGAATAAATTTTCAATTGACAAATTTTATTTCATAAAAGCCACATGAATGCTGGGATAAACAAAATGGGGGCAAAGATTAGAAAAATCAGAATCACACATAACCGGTATAATTACTTTGCCGATATTGAATACGGTTTAACATATTCAAAACATAAGCAAAACACAGCCTGCTAGGTTTCAGGTTGAAGATACAGGTGAAGTGTACAGTAACATGTCACGAAAAGTAGTATAGAGTTAAAAGCCTAGAAAGTGATTATATCACTGTGGTACATTTCTGGTCATTAAGGCTCAATTTGAAGGCACTGAACCAACTACCAGGTGGCACTATGGGGTTGCGCGGATGCCTCAGAAATCCAACATTCTGTTTTTTTTTCCCTCTCTCTGCCCAGGCACTGTTTGTGTGGGTTCTGCACATTTCTGCCTCTGTCTACATGGGCTTTACTCCAGGTACTTACTGCAAATAAACTAGGTGGAGAGCACCATGCACAATGTGGAAATACAGAACCCTGAAAATCCACCAAAAATATATTTAAAAAAATAAATAAATAAGATTTGCTGTTGTTCAGTCACGAGGAAGCCCCACAAGAGCACATAAAACATCCAGCTCATCCATTACCCCCAACTCTCACCGTCTCCCTATTATCGTCACTAGGTCATTAAATATTAAAGAGCACTCAAGTCACTGGATCTGCAAGCAGACTGGCAGATGGAGATAAGATACCCTGTATTTGGAAGGGCAGGCCATCAGGTGAACACCTTTTAGGTGTAAATTTACACTGCTAAATGTGTCTATTTACACCTTATTTAAATGTAAACTATTGCAACCATTTTCCAACAGCTGCTCTGTAAATTATGTCTATATATCAGGTTAAAGAAATGACCAAGCATTGTCCCAAGGACCTAGAAGTAACACAACATCCCAGAATCAAATAAAAATGGAGCTGTCCACTTGCTTTATCTGCTTCAGCTAACACTACTGCCTTAAGATTACCAACATGTAAAAACTCTCCTCAGATGTCACAATAAAACAATCACTGCAGTAACCCATTGCCAGTGGACTGACTTAATGCAC